>NC_090872.1:11900689-11905689 GCF_036669935.1 Montipora foliosa
AATGCAAAACCAAAGCAATTTGCTTATAACACCTTCGACATTCAATTGAAAACAGCTCTATTTAAGTTCCTTATTATTATTAGGACCAGCGACTATACACCTTTGGCCTCGTTAGAGGTTATATATTCTTTTGAATTTTACGTTTGAAAGTGAGGCCAAAAGGGCCAATTTGCAAGGAAACAAAAAATAATACTAAAATGGTGGCCATTTTGAAAAAAGGTGTATTGTGCTGATGGTACTACGAAAACAACGGGCACCTTGACGGCGACAACTGGCTGGCGTCAGCTCTTACTGGGTTGAAATGGTAAATTGACCACCGTACAGAAATTTGAATGCCCACGTTTCGAGCGTTAGCCCTTCAAAACAAAGGCTTCGACGAAGGGCTATCGCTCGGCCCCTTTGTCCTAAAAGCTTTTTTGAAATCTGCTATGACCTTGCCCCGTTTCAAAGTTTCTTCTTAAACAAAGACCGACCCTACTGGCAGAGGTTTTTTGACGCTTTTCTTTTGATTGTCTTTTTACGGCGGCTATTTCTCATGCTTTCCTTTTGTCACTAAACAACTACAATTATCTAAAGGGAAGGGTTACGTTTGTACAAACGTTGGCCGTGTAGCACTTAGCTAGGTTTGTACCCCATATGAACCATGTGAGCGTTAGCCCTTCTTATGGAAATGGGCCCACACAAGGACAGAGAAAAACTCTGACCGGGGTGGGAATTGAACTTTAACATCTTCAGTTCACACGGCCTGCTCCCGTCTGACCTTGTAGCTCAGTCGGTAGAGCAGCGGTGATCGAACCCGAAGGTCGTGGGTTCAATTCCCACCCTGGTCAGAGTTTTTCTCTGTCCTTGAGTGGGCCCATTTCCATTAGCAGGGCTAACGCTCACATGGCTAACGCTCACATGGCTCATATGGGGTACAAACCTAGCACTTCACATTACACTCTAATCAGTTAAGTCTGTTCCAATTATCTAAAGTCCGACCGTGATTGACGTGGAGCAGGTGACGCAGTGGCGAAAGCACTCGCCTCCCACCAATGTGGCCCGGGTTCGATTCCTCTCAGATCCAAAGTTTAGCTTATATTGACTATTCATCAAAATGCAAACATAAATTTAAGACAAACGAAACTGAACTCACTGCTTTTTGCAATCTGCTCTACACTTCTCACATTCCACGACAAGATTTTGATTTTCCAGCTGGAGTTTTAGGAGTTGCTCCCTAAGACATTTCTCATTGGTCTGAACAGCTGCCATTTCTTGACTCTTGGTATGTAAATCTTCTTTCAGCAGAAGGACTTCGTGTTCGTAAGTTTCACCCAGCTGTTTCTTCAGTATCTTTATTTCCTCTTCGTGCCTTTGTTTCTCTTGTGTCAGAGCTTCTTCCTTCACGCGCACCTCTGCTAACTGGCGTTGTAGATCCTTGCCTTGCTTAACAAGCTACACAGAAAGAAAAGGCATTTATCAGGAATGTCGCCACACATGTATTCGGAACAATTAAAAGAGAGGCTTGGAGCTCCCACAAAAACATTTTGTAAATGCATAGTTTAATTTATTGTGGAATATTGGCCAAATTTTCATAATAGAGTAAACATAAAATCTCCTAAAAGGAGGCATTGTTTTGGACACAGAATCACTTCAAAAGTTTCTTGGCTGAGTCATGAGAAAATGATAGTCTTTACTTAACAAGAAGAAAATTGGGAACAAAGATCACCCAATTCTTATGCTCTCTGAGCACCTAAAGGGGTAAGGATCCCCCTGGTACCTTGATTCTTAAAGCAGAAAAAGACAATAATTTTAATGTATAAATAATGAATGAATAAATACATAATTAAATAAAATTAAAATGTAATGTTTTACAACCAGAAAGAATCCACTTCCCAAGATAAAAAAAATATCAGGTCCAAATCTTAAGTCTCATACATATAGAACAAAAAAAATTGCTAAACGAAATCTTACTGGAAGTACTTAAAAGAGGCGCCCATTCAAATATGTACTCAAGACAGCAAAATTACGGCAAAGGGAAGGTAAACCAGACCACGTAAAACGGAGTCGTGTAGGCCTGTCAACCCCATTTTACACACTTGAATATTATATTAATTTTTGTTAATTGTGTTTACATTGGCTAACAACAATTTTTGTTTTCATTGATTAAGGTCCCCCCCCCTTAAAAGTGTTTTTATTTTCCAAACACCCCCCTTTTTACCTCTTTTTTTTTTTTTGGAGACCCCCCCCCCCCCCCCATTAAAAAAAAAAACAAAAAACAGAAAAAAAACAAGTTTTGTGAACGCTCCCTAAAGGGGCAAAGGCTTAAAATCACCTACCCTGCTAAAACACAAGCCACCAGTTCCCCAATTCACCTTTATCACACGGCGGCCATTTTGGAGTCCGTGGGGAATAAAGGCTTTGTCTTTGCATTGTCTTTGCCCGTCCAGCCTCACATTGAATGAGAGGTTCGACGGGCAAAATCTTTAGTTTGGACATTGAGTGATATGGGCCAATGGCAAATGAAAAATATGATTTTAAAAATATCATTTTCCACACCAAAAAGTGAACAAATTTAATTTTAAGCATAATTGCATTACCTACAATATTAAACATTTAAAGGACTGGTCCCGAGGCACAGCCGAGGGAAACAAAATGAACTATTTCCTGACGGACCAGTCATTAAGTGACTTGTTATATAGCACAAAAAGAAAAACTTGCAACGGCAACAGCAACGGCAGTTGTCGGTCAACATTCGCAGGTAACTGTGCACTGTTATCCTCTGACGTCAAAGATTTTGCACTGTTGCCCTCTAAGAGACTTTTGGCAGGAAACAGTTTTATTGTTAGATATCATGTGACCAATGAGAGTGCGTGCTGCTGGGGGAAAAAACTCAGCTATATAACAATTTTGTTTATTTAACCCTTTAACTCCCAGAGGGCATTTATAGATTTACTCTGTCTAATGCCAGATGATTTTACCAGTCAATGTGAGGCCCCTTGGGCCTTACAGGGTTGAGTGGATGTAGAGGTTGTTAACTCATTGACTTGTGAACTGCCCCCACCCTCACCCCCATGGTGTGTTAGACAGAGTAAAATCTATTATGTCTCACTCTAAGAAGTCAATGGGTTAAGCATCCCAAGAAAACTACACAATGGGACACAGGGTGTCTCAAAAAAGTTTTAACAACTTAACAACTGCTGTTTGTTGCAGAACAGGAGGCCTGACAGCTGCGACAGGGACTATGTTTGAGTGGGTTTTTCAACAAACATGCTAATACCCATTTATTGTAGACTGCTAGCAGTTCCTTTCTAGACAGTCGGGAGAGCTTGCGACCAGTTTTCCGCTTTCGCTCGGCTATTTCGTGCGCATTAGCGACTATCTAGAAAGGGACTGCTGGCAGTCTACATTTATTGAAGTCTTGGGGACTAAACTGATGAGGGTTTACTTCCACGAGATTAGACCAAAAGGAAAATTACACTTCTGGTAGCCGCTATGTGGGCCAAGAATGGTGTTGGGGCAAAGTACCACAGCCAGATGTAATTAGCTGGGATTTGATTGTGCTGAGAGAGGAAAACCAGAATACGAGGAGAAAACCCTCCCATCGGGGATGAAAAAAGAATTCAGGGGCATTGGAAAGGCTAGAATAACAGACATAACACATATTAAATGATAACAGCAAGTACTGGTCTGGTTGGATATTGCTGTAGTGCAAGAACCAGCGAAAGTAGAGTGGATAGGCACAAATACAACAACAAAAATTAATGAACTTGTTGTATGCTCTATCACCTTGTCCTCTGAGGTTGGTGTGTGCATTTCTTCAGCCTTTGCTTTGTAGGTATCTCTTTCTTGCATGAGATTATCCAGCTGTTTTTGAAACTCTAATTTCTCTGTTTCCATCTGTTGCCTTAGTTTGCCAACTTCATCCTTGAGTTTTGCTTGAGAAGCGAGATGTTGTTTGACAGCTTCTTGGGCCATCTTCTCTTTATCCTTATAGTTTTGAAGCAGTTGCTCCATTTGTTCAATCTCCTCATTCTCAGCACTTTCCTGAATAGAAATAATTTTATGAAATGATAAGTTCTACATGTAAGTTTCACACATGATGCAAAGAGATTTTACTTTTTCTATTATTATTCATTGTACCTGCGACTCAAAATTTCAAGAAGTCAACAAAATGTTGGTTAAAGCAGGTTTGAGAGAGTCACCCAGTGGGTAAACTTTTTCAAAACCTTATACACCTTATTTCAAAATCATGGCACCATTTTAGTATTCTTTTGTTTGATTGCAAAATTGGCTGCCTCGGCCTCGTTCGAGGTTAAATATTCTTTTGAATTTTATGTTTGAAAGCGAGGCCAACAGGGCCAATTTGCAAGGAAACAAAAGAACACTAAATTGGCAGCCATTTTGGAATAAGGTGTGTGGACGTGGTTATGCATGTTACACAGTCTCCATACGTTACTTAACATTTGGCAAGACCATTCATCTTCTAATTCCAGGAAAAGTGCTAATAACTAAAAAGAAATGTAAACTGTGTCTCAATCTGCTTCAGACACTATTTGAAGAAAATGGAAGCAAGAAGGTAGGTGTAAAACACAGGTCACATTCCACAGGTCAAGCTACACGTTTCCCTTAGACCTGAAACAACATTTTTGTAGAGTGATTAGAGCTAGAAGACACTTTTGGTGTTGTTTATTTGTCTGTAGCACAGTGACATGTACTGGTACCCTGAGCTGTGGAATGTGACCTGTGTTTTGAGACGTGCTGGGGGCAAAATCTACCTACAGTTATGGGAAATTTCTGGTTCTCTTTCAGGGAAAATTTGCCAACATTTTGGAAAATGACTGAAATACAGGCAAAAGTCACTTTTCCTGGTGCCATTGATTAATAACATTTAGTAACAAAACATTTGCTACTTTAGTTTAAGCTAATAAGAGTTAACTCACCCTTCGCTGTGCTTCTTCCTTCTCCTGAAGCAGTGCATTTTCCCTCGCTAGAATCTCTGCTTCTCTCTTCTCAAACAT
>NC_090872.1:11910689-11920689 GCF_036669935.1 Montipora foliosa
TGAATCCTAATCTTAATCTAAATGAATTAGGAGCAATAACGTTTTAGGCCTAATTAGGCCTACAACGATATTTAATCTCAAATCCAACCTTTGTCGGTTAGTATTCAGTGTATGGTGGGGTCATACATGGTGTTTTAGTGTTTCGTTTGGCTGTTTCCGTGTTTCGCTGTTTTGTGGTTTAGTAAGGCCCCTCAAAATTGGGACTGGTTAACCCATTGACCCCTTGGAGTGCAACTTAACAGATTTTACTCTTAGACTAATGCCAGACAATTTTACCCCGCAACTGGGCTCGTTCTGAAGCACCTGAGATGTCTGACAACTCATCCTACCTTTTCAGCCTCGTGAAGTGATGTTCTCAAGCAAGAGATATGCTCTTGCAGCTTGCTGTTGTTTATCTCCAGCATTGCCTTTTCACCCTCGAGTCTTTTGATTTCCTGGTTCAGAGATTGCAATTGTTTGGGAGTGCTTGGTTTACTTTCAACTTCAGAGGAAGATTGATTCAGCTTATCTTCCTTGAATTTCTTCATCTGCTCCTCCAGTTGCTGATTTTTGATTTGTTCACTTTTAAGCTCTGTTTTTAAACTTTGATTCTTCTCTCGCAGTTTTTTTACCACTTCTTTCGCTTGATCGTAGCCTTTACGCAATGTTTCATTGGCCTGCTTTTGGTTTTTCTGCATACCTGCTAGATCTTGAAAATATTCCTACAGCATGGCATGATAAAAATAAAAATGATATTACACTGTACATAACGACAACAACAGCAATAATAATTATTGCAGTAGTAGTAGTAATAATAATAATAATAATAATAATAATAATATTAATAATAATAATAATAATAATATTAATAACAACAATAACAATCTCCTGGGATTCAGCTTGGGTGTTTCGGATGCAAGTTCACTGAGCAAAAGAATACTTAAATGACAAAACTCTGCGAATTTGGTATGGCTATAGAGCTGTATGGGAGTCTTGTTGCAGTTTGGTGTTGTTTGTCCTAATTGGCTGACTTAGCTGTGTTTCACGTACCTCGTATGACAAAGACCCTTAAATGTCCAAGAGAAAACCTCTCGTCTTACTGTCATCTCACTAGCTTCAAAAATTAACTTGCGTTAATTGGCTGATTGCACAATGATGAGGTTAGTTGAGCAGAGTGGACCAAGAGATTGGGAAGTGCTGCCCAGTTGCCAATCCTACCATTTTAGGGAACTGTAAATGTTGGCCATTTAACAAATTAAAAGTGGCTCACCGTTGGCTGTACTCTTATCGATAACAATATTCGTCTTCATAGTGGTCAAAATGTTGTGGACTCACGCAGTGCAGATCCAAATTATTATTTGACTAAGTATACAACTGTGTTGCTCTGTCCAAATTTGGAGATGTACATTGTGTATCCAAGGCTGCTGCCTAAGAAAATTTTAAAGGGGCCCTCAGAGCTAAACGCTGAGAACTCAGAAGCCCAACATATGAAGTGAAAGGTGTTGCTGTGAAAAATTAACGCGCCCAGAGCTAATTCTTTGGGAGCCCCAGGCTACCGGGCTCCTGTTAGGCAACAGCCTTGGTATCTGTTGTGATTCAAAATTTTTCTTGGTTTAAAATTTGTCGATTACAAGGTGTTACGTTTATGCAAATGTTGGCTGTGTAGCACTTATATTTCAACAGAACTAACTATGAAAGGGTGATGTCAAGTGCTATTTTCTACCCATGTAAACATGTGAGCGTTAGCCCTACTAAAGGAAATGGGCCCACTCAAGGACAGAGAAAAACTCTGACCAGGGTGGGAATTGAACCCACGACCTTCATGTTAGATCACCGCTGCTCATGGGTTAAAAATCACATTGCAGCCACCTTACAGGAGTCTCTAAGAAACAATAATTTGCTTAAATAATAACTATGGTCCAGATAAGTGCACAGATCACTTCACTCTTTCAAAACTGTTGTTGCTAGATGTTCTTTGAAACCATACATGTCATCCAGTAATAAGATAACACTGACGTCACCTATAGAGTGTTTTCACTCATGTGATCAGTACCCTTGCTTTTCCAGCAAAACAAAACAAAAGGTTTGCATGATAATAGAGCTCAATTCCCAGGGGATTAGTTGGGTACACCAACATGGCCGCCATGATGCAACATGAAAACACGCTATTCTCATTAATGTGCCAACCAGAGCCTCTCTGGCTGTCGAAAAAAGGGATCTTTTGTTCCTGTGATTGGCATATTTGAATAACAAAAGCCATGTTTGTAAACAGATATCTGCCCTATAATAATTATTATACTTTTCCTCTGTTTTGATTAATAGGATAGTAATGACATTGATCAATGTTACTTTAAGTTACTTAAAGTTCTTTTAGTCAGCTTCTTATCTAAATTATTTTTCTTTGAACTTCCAAAAATATGGAGATTGATGACAATGGATGGATCCAGGACCAATAACAAAAACGTAAAAGCACAATCTATGCATCCCATTGGTATCAATCAATAACATTTTGTTATCATTACAGATTTTCATCATCTTTTGTATGCAATAAGGGAGACACAGGGCTCGACATTGCGACTCACTGGTCGCTAATGCGACCAAAAATCAAGGGTTGGCGACTAGATTTTTAGAGCTAGTCGCCAGTGGGCGACTAACCTTCACCTTTTTCCTTCATCCTTTTAACCTCAAAGGCAAATCAACCGTAGTTTTGGATAAAATGCACGATTTATGCGCACAGAAATAACAAAACAAACCCACGACTCTTCTGGCTCTTCGATCTCCATGTTTCATAATTGAGCGCCATGTTTGATTCAGCAGCTGGTATTGCGGGCGCACTAGACAACACGTGCAATCATTGAAGCGTGAAGTTCACAACGAAGCCTTGGCTTTTTAGCGCTGAAAATATGGAAAACTGGTGATTGTTTATGTTCAGGTTCGTCTATTTATGTAAGCTATAGACTCGATGTTACATGGAAACTTAACGAAAGTGGAGGAAGCACAGGAAACGTGACTAAAGCTGCTTTCACATTGATTATTTACCTCGTAATGCGTAATGATATGTTTTACGAGCCCTGGCTTCCTTTTAAGTTTTAGTATCTCAGTCTTAGAAGCTTAAGTGTACCTAAACTTAGGACTATGAAGAAGATTGCATGTGTACATGATCATCAGAAAAATGAAGAAAAAAATATCAGTGAAAAAAATGGCGACTAAAAGTTAAGATCAAGCGACCAAAATTTTTGGATCAGTCGCCAATTGGCGCCTTACTAAAAATGTTAATTTCGAGCCCTGAGACAGCGCAGTCAAGTGATGGAAACTACTGGGTCACCAGAACTGCCAGGTCTGACCGCGCACCGGTGGCTCAGCGGGTTGAGCATCCGGATAGCATGCGGGAGTTCGTGAGTTCGACTCCGGCCGGCCGGACCAACACTCAGGGTCTTAAAATAACTGAGGAGAAAGTGCTGCCTTTGTAATTACATCCACAAATGGTTAAGACTTTCAAGTCTTCTCGGATAAGGACTATAAACTGTAGGCCCCGTCTCACAACCCTTCAATGTTAACAACCCAGTGGGACGTAAAAGAACCCACACACTATTCGTTAAGAGTAGGGCATGGAGCTCCCGGTGTTGTGGTCAGGCCTCCTTTCATTCATTCATGTGCTGGGTGAGATCGCTAATGGATTGATAGCAGCTGCCAGCGGCGCCTTTGTATGCTGATGTCCGATCTCATCCATAGATCCCTTGCTTGTAAAGCGCATTTGAATATGTTAATAGAAAATGCGCGATATAAATTCATTACCATTAACTGTGTGTGGATCTACCCATTATAAATGAAGTTTTCTCCCTATCTTTTTCTTGAAGGCATTCTGTTTTTGAGAACTAATAATTGTTAATAATCGCCTGCACCCTTAAGGTCATTCATTTTGTGATCTTACCTCAAGGAGTTTATTGTTTTGAACCAGCACACCTTTAAGTTCCTCGTTCTCTAGAGTCAGCCCTTGAACGCGTTGAATGAGATCTTCATGAGAAGCACTTCCGGCTTCCACTGGACTTTCATTTTTAAGCTTCACCTCCTGCTTCTCTTCTCCATTCAGTTGCGAGACTTGTGCATTTTTATCCATGGACGAAGTTTTTTCCACTACGACAAAGCTACAGCTTCCTTCACTTGACTGGGAACTGCTCAAACTCTGTGAGGGAGAAAGACTGCTTGAAGGCAAAGATGCTGTTGCTGCCATAATTGTCGAAGTAACTTGTGATCGGTGTAATCGATGATGACAGAATCAAACTTATCCAAATTTAAACTGATGATCTGCTGAAAATTTTAGCCCGTTGAAACGCGTTAAGATTGCTTTGAGGGATCACATGGCCCAGAAAACTTGAATACAAACAAGACGAGGAACAGTCGTCCGGAGACTCGTCGAGTAACAGTCTGCTCGGGAGGAACAAAATTCGGTTGTCTCCTACAACAGGTGGTGTCGCGGTTGACGGATTTGTTATCAGTAAGATTAAAGCAGAATGTCTCAGGTTCGCGAAGGGGTTGCCCACCAATGCAAAGAAAGCTTAAGTCGTCGCTCTCAAAAGCTCACATCAAAATTAATTCACAAACGCAGCAGAAAGAGAAAGTAAAAGGTGTAAGTCCCGGATATTGCGGGGAATCCCCAGACCTTTTGAGCAACATGATGTCATTGAACGAATCACTCACTGAAAATAACATCAAGCGTGTCCCTGGCCTTTTTGGATCATTTCCGAGATTCTTGTGGGCTTTTGAACTCTCCAGAACTCTGAGAACTCGAAACTGATTTTCAGATTATGGATGCGTGCAAGATGGGCAAACCATGGGGCGAAAGCCAATGGAAGAACAGAGAAGGAATAGGGCGAGCGAGTGAGACTCTTTCTGATCCGATTAATTTTGACCTTTTAAACATTTATTTTGGTTTAATTTTCTTATTTTTTTTAATAACCCGTAAAACGGTGCATAAAGGACGCACCATCTATACCAGTCTCAGAGCAAACAAAACTACAGTATAAAATCCTCTATGTCGGACACGTTTGATGGGGGGCTTAATAGAGAGAGGGTGGGGGGGGGGGGGGGGCTTAAGAGAGAGAGGGTGTGGGGGGGGGGGGGGGGGGTATTTAATTTAGCGAAACGCATGAATTACCAGTGACAAAAAAAGAAGAAGGAAGCAGACTAGGATTACGGTTCCCTACTTCGTGTTTTGGACCAGAGCAATGACTGTCTGATATGGGAAGGTATTTGAAACATTTTTATTCACTTGCGGGAACCAAATCCGAACTTCCAGCACGTGAGTCCACCATACCAGATCAGTCCTCATGAAGTGTTACTGTAGTGATTAATTGATACAGTCTATCATTTATTGATTTGGTTATGAAGAATAAGGTGGGAGAGGAGAGGCGCGGTTTTAAAAGAGAAGGGGTGTTTAATAACTTTCTTCCTTTGAAAAGAGGAGGGAGGCTTATTGGCGAGGGGGCGCTGAATAGGGGATTTACGTTAGTCAACACACCTGGATTGAGAGGGCAGTGAAATCGAACCGTTATTGGTTCAAGTCGTGTTTGACTCTCGATTTTTTGTTTTTCATACATCTTCACGACTGCTTAGGTTGTTCCATTAACTGAGGTGATATTTCGCTGTGAAAAATCATATTTTCATTTTTACGTAGCCGTAGAATTGGTTAGTGAGTCTCGCCCCAGTCTGAAGTTTGTTTGCAATCCGCGATTTGGGTATTCCCCTCGGAAATGGCGGATACAGTGGATATCAGTCACACGCGCCCTTCAACGACATTTTTTTATATTTCGAAAGTAAAATTTAGGCGGACATCAATCAAATGTTTCCATGACAATAGTCTTGTTCTCTTGGCGGCAGGTGAATTCGTCATGCAAATACTTGATTGACGTCCACCTAAATTTTTACTTTCGAAATATGAAAAAATGTCGTTGAAGGACGTGTGTGACTGAAAACCGTTGTAATATCAGCAGTGATTTGGGAAATTGAGAAGGGGACCGTTGCCAAAACTGAGATATAAAAAAACCAAGATGGTTGGGAGCTTTTTTGTTTCATTGTAAAAAATCCTCTTTCCAAAACTTCAAGGTTAGAAAAAAATGTAATTTACCAGCTCATCATATCTCCAGTTCACAGTGGTAGTTTGCAACTAAATTATTCATTGTTTTGGAACATCAAACGATCACGATATAGCCTAATATATTGCTTGTATGTCAACAACGCATATAAAACCTTTGACGAAACTGAAACTTCAAACTTTAAGTACTACATCATTTAGAAAAAGTGGATATAAATACAAAATGATCGAACCGGAGATCTGTATCACCACAGACATCCTCGCTTTCATCATCATCATCAAACATCATCGTCTTTCAATGCTCGTGTTAAACAAAAATGTGTAACACCTCCCACAGCTCTGCTTGCAGTATTGGTCCATAAAATCTTTGTACAACCCACAGTAGCGCAATTTCGCCCATGACCCACAATCCTTGTGTTTGTTTTTGCAGACAGCTAGGAGGAAATAGGCACAGAAAACACAAATCAAAATTAAACAATAAATTTGAAATTCTCTCTCTTCGCGAGAAGAATGGCGACAATTTTCGATCATTTCTCGCGGCTACGCTGTTTCCAAATACCTCTCACGCGCACATTGATCCCACCATCTACGTAAGCTACGCAAACTCCAAGACGAAAAGCTGCTAAACACAATACGGCAGGATACGCCGGGGAGGAAGGGGTGAGGGGGGGGGGGATTACTTCCTATTAATGGACTAATGGGGATGTGTCGCTAGATGGGGTCGCATTTTTACGACTGGATTGACTATAATGAGGTTGCATTTTCAACAGAGTTACTAGAATGGGGTCGCAAACTGTCGGGATTTTGGGGGTTAGAAAATTCTGGCTAGTGGGATTTAAAAATGGAAAGATTCGCGGTAAAAAAAAAAAGTTGTTACAGAAGGAACTGTAGCGCTGTCGATTTAATATTTATTAGTGGCATTACATTCCCTTTTGAAATTACAATTAAAAGGCTTTACGTAAGGTTTATGCATAAACAGAAAGTGACTAAGTTGGGGTCGCTAAAATTACATTTACCCAAACGTGACTAGGATGGGGTCTGTAATTGGCCATAAAATTGACTATAAAGGGTAGGGGTTCTGAGAGGCCAGCGGCACGTACCAAGTGAAAGTTGACCCAAGTACCCCCACCCCCCTCGGAAGGATACGACAACATAAGCCTTAGCCAAGATCTTCTTCGGCCAAGTCTTAATCTCGTACCCAGATCTCTGAAAGAGTGAGATCTGGGTACGAGATTAGCCAAGTCTAAGCCCCAAACGTCTGTTCTGTTTCAACTTAATCGGTCTATTTCCCCCTGAGATGAGACTTAAGTTAAATATTCTACTCAGTCCAACGCCAGACGATTTTACTCGTTTGTGTGTGAATGGGTTCTAACCCCTTTAACATTCAATTGAAACAAAGTTTGGTCTCTATGGCTCAAATTTAAGTGATGGATTGGTACATTTCTTGCAGGTTTCATCATGCGGAAATGAAATAAAGAGATGGCGGGATCACTACATTTCACAGAGTCTTTTCACGCAAAAATGAGATTGAAAAGAGAACATGAAAATTTCAATTTTTTACCGTTCGTACTACACTTGCAGCTTTTTTCGCAATCTTTGTTCATGAAATCGAAATGTTTACTGCCTCTGCTGCAATATCCCCGGCTTTTCCAGTAAGGACACCAGTAATGGCGGTCGGTTTTATGGCAAGCTGAAGTTTAATGAGGAAAAAATTTCGTGAAAATACAATAGAATTAAAGAGGTACCAGGTCAGAGAATGTTTTAAAGGGAACCTCCACTCTTATTACAGAATAAGTTTAAAGCGAAGGAAACTATGTTTACAAACAAATTTGTTCGAAATTTGTTTTTTAAAAGTGTTTATATCATTTTCACCGCCAAATTTGGCGTGCGCCGCCATCTTGAATAATTGTGACGTGTTACGGTTGCCCTATTGTTCTGACATAAAGAACTTTTGTCTAATAACAATAGAGCAATTGTAACACGTCACAATTATTCAAGATGGCGGCGCCCACGAAATTTGAAAACAAAAATAGACGATTCTAAAACTCATTTATTTCGGATACAAACACTTTCTTTGAGAATATTTTCGATTGCCCGACTGTAACAGTTATTTCCTGTGATTTAACGTTATTTTTTTGTTGAAGCGGAGGTTCCCTTTAAATGGCACTGTGAAAACAAACCCAAATGAGCCAATCACAAGGAGAAGCGAATACATGCATTTAGAACCGCAGAGGGAACCAAGTGATCCCTAATATTAATGCATTTAAATTAAGGCGCGATTGAAAATGGACGTTACATAGGGAGTTATTTTGACAAAAAAGAGACTTTGAGGCACAATTGGGCGGGTTTTCAGAATCTTTTGGTTTGATGGTAATTTTTTAACATTTTTTGGCGGGGGGTGGGGCGGATTGTAGTTAGCGTTAGTTTTGTAAGTACTGTAACTATGATTAGTGCTGTCAATATTCTTATTTCTGGTGAGTAGTGTTGTCAGTATTACGATTAGTATTGTAAGTAGAGAGTGTATTGCAAGTAATATTCCAAATAAATAAAAAAGAATACACGCAGCTTCGCTAAGAACTGGAATTGAACACGTGACGGCAAGTCACAACTTAATTAACCCATTGTAAAGTATTGTTTTTATTAGTTGTAAATTCATTTAGTGGTCCTTTTTGTTACATTGCAGCTGGAGAGCCCTTCTGAGAGATTTTTGTAGGTAACCATGATGTCAGGTGTCTAAGAAGGACGCGCAGGTGTACTGGGGAGCTTAAGCACGCGCGTTTTGGAGACGCGGACGGCAACCGGAAGAGAACATTTCGCGCGCCAGGACAGTGGTGTCTCTCCCAGATTTTTATACTAATCATTTCTAATGGAGAAAAGATACTTAGCAATGCAAATGTGTTTGTGTGAAGACAATTTCAAAGGGAAAAGATCTCACTTCCGATTGCCGTCCGCGTCTCAAAAATACGCGAGCTTAAGCTCTCTACTATCGCACGGTCTCTGCCAGGGTCCTCCACGTACTCTTGTCTCACATTAATTTAAAGCTAAATATGTTTTTACCTGGTGGTGGAGGCGTTGGAGGCTTAGGTGGAGAACCGGTTACTGGTGGTCGCGATCCACAATACAACAGAATTGTTTGTAATTGGTCCTTCTTGCTCAGGCCGTACCGCTGACCAAGGTTGGCACGGCCGTTCTTGCCAACGATAGTTCTAGCTCCCGCTCGGTTTGCGAAAGCCGTGGAGGAGTAGTGCATAATGCTGTCGTAATCGTACGAAATGTCACGACTGTCAATGCGATTAGTGTCATACTTGTGAAAGTTGTACGCCATGCCTACGAACAAAAACGAATGCCATGCGTCAGGGAAAACTCGCTTTATCGCCCTAATAAGGTGTCAACTTCGTCTTACCTCGCCGGATGTTTGAGCAATTGATTGTTACATAGCGATCTCTGTCGGGTCGAGATTGCTCGAGCCAGAATCCGAGAGCATGACCTAAACAAAGGCAGGAAAGTAAGTGGATAGGTTTTAGGTTTACTCTCTGTAGTTAGATGAATAACCGGGCAGAGTTCGTGGTTCTCAAAAGTTCCGAGAGCTTTTTAGGACAGTGATGAAAAGCTATTTTTTGAACTGCCTGCCGCTTATAATTCTAAAAAAAACCGAGGAAACTAAACTATTCGAATGTTTTAAGAATAGGCAGAGTTGCTACAAGATCTCATTCCTGAAAACGTCTACTTTTTCAATGCGTGTGTACGCCGCAGAATTAATATGCAGCACGGGGGTTTTGGATTCACACGCTGAGAGCCTTTGACGTCACTTTTCCCTGGATCCAACCCTCTGAGGCGGACCGTGGTTGTGTTGATCTTCGCGACGGGAAAGCCTCGACGAGGTTTATCTTATACTCGTAAAGGAGGTTAAGCGACGAATTTTATGCCTAG
>NC_090872.1:11925689-11930689 GCF_036669935.1 Montipora foliosa
GATTTAATACACCGTGGAACAATTCCACGTGCAGTGTGAACCATGACTAACGAGGAAAAAATCTCTTAAGAGTTTAGGCAAGGCGACATACTTTTTGAGGCTGTTCTGTAACCCTCTGTAGTAATAATGATACTGATAGTTCACGAGCCTCTACTAAGCCTTCAACGACCGGAATTCAGTCTCTACTTTGTAAGTTCACTTGTGTTGAAAAATTTCCGATCACCGGCAAAACGTTAAATTAAACTCGAACCTCCTCCAATAAACTGCATTTTCAGTCTAGAAATGCCAATGCTAACCAATTCTCAGCTACTGTAGACCTTCGTCGTCACATGCATTTGATAGTGTTAATACTATTACTACATTATTTTGATAGTGTTATTGTTATTATTGGTCTTACAATGAAATAATTGAAGTATTTGTGCGGAAAATTAAAGGAACGAGTTTAGGCAAAAGGACCGCTTTATTGCCAGCACCGCAAAGCTACCCTAACTTTACTAAGACGTTATGCTAATAGAAAACCCTAATTCTTACATTCTACGTTATAATATGGACGCCCAATTTTTTTATTGGCTGGTTCTGTAACAAGCTTATGTTCTGACGGGCACGTGATAACAGCGAGGGGTCGCAGATGAAAGGTGACATTAGGTAAAACCCCCGATCAAAACGCAAGGAAGCATCAACCTCGTTCCCAGGGTCCTCTCTCTTCCTTCCTCGAGGAAGGAAGAGAGAGGACCCTGGGAACGAGGTTGAGGAAGCATCAGTCGATAATTTTACACAAAGGCATTGACGCAGTATGAAACCCTTTCGAGAGGACAGCCATCTTCCAGCAAAAGGCTGGTCGACATGGAAGAGAGCGATGGTTCCTTCATGGACCGTAGCTCCAAATCTTGAGCCTAGATCGGATCAGCACGCTGGTAAAATGTGGACAGGGATAAACTACACTTTCGGCTATAAAGCTACAAAATGCGGAATTTACGAATGGCAAGCGAGAAAAAACGATCAGCCCAACCGTGTCGTTTACATTGGAAGCACCTGTGGGAGTAATGAGGGAAAGAAGAAGGGCGCCACATTGGGAAGCAGGATTCGCGAATACTGCACAGATGGATCACATAAAGCCGATCGCATTAATAGGGCCTTGGAACTAGGGTACGAGTTGTGGGTTCGCGTAAAAGTTGCAAGTGGTCGTAAACCGAAAGAGCGTGTTGGGAGCATGGAAAACGACCTCCTAGACAAGTACGACTACATGTGGAATATTAGGCGAAACAAAGGACGGAAACGCTCTCTGCCTGCATAGCGGTACAACCAAAGTTGAACTTCTTTTATCACTAGTTATGGTAACCAACAAACGAAGCAATTTATATCTCTTTGGCATTTTATCTCGTCAGTTTACTAAAACCTGATCTTAGTCATAATTACAAGACTTTCAAGTGCTTTCGATTCTTGGCAAATGTCTTCAGTTACAGAGTTTTGGTTTATTTTATGCACCGATGTTTGTCAAATTCATTACTGTTGGGTTAAGTTCTTGAATGGCATTATCCGGTAATTTAGTACAGATTTCATAAAATTATGCAACACCGCAGGTCACGTCACTTGCCATTTTAGTATTGTTTAATTTCTTAGTTTCTTTCTCGCTCTTTTATCTGAAATGTGTCACGTGATTTTTAACGGCTAAAAACAATTTAAATCTTTTATCGGAAACAAGGATGGAAAAGTCATCTTATATCAAGATATCAATGTGTTTTGTACCTTGCCCTAGTACTCCTATCGAGGCTTTATCATTCTGCTTTTCATCATATCCCCATCTTAATGTAAACGGTAAATGAAAATTAAAAGAAAAAAAAACAAGGTCAAATCACATAATAAGTGTCCATAGAGGTCACAATGAAAATGAACGATGCCATATTATTAGGTATAATTATACGTTATTGGTAGTTTCAGCAGTTTCAAGCAAAACGTTGTCGGAATTTTTTAGGATAAACGTTCCCCAATCTCAAAAACAAGCGTTATGACGTCTTTAGTCAAGAAATGTCACGTGACACAGACAACTGCCAGTGAAATGCATAATTAAAAATGAAAAGGTTAGGATGCAGAAAGTAGATGTACTTTTAAATATTCAAGCCTCGATATACTTGGGGAATGGCAAAATGATCTGTGAAATGGTCATATCAACGTTTCGTTCGTGTTGCCTATGTCAAATAAGGATTTAAGGCAAAAGAATTTGTCCCTCGTTTTACCTAAATTACTCCACTGTGTAACTTGATAGTAATATAATGAAAGTCACCTTTTTATGAAGACAAGTAATAAACTTTATTACATAACTAACTCCGTGAGCAGGCAAGATGAACCAAATCCCGCGCTGTTATTGGCTACCTGAGCGGACAAGATGGAGCTAAAGGAAAGGAAAGGAAAAGAACTTTATTTAAGTGCATGTCTAGTCGTTCTAGCGCTGGAGCGCTAATTGGGGACACTGTAAACTGAAATGAACAATGAAAGTAAATCAAGTCAAATGTTGGTTTTTGAGGAGAGGGGAAACCGGAGTACCTGGAGAAAATCTACCGGTGCAGAGTAGAGAACCAACAAACTCAACCCACATATGACGCCGAGTCTGGGAATCGAACCCGAGCCACATTGGTGGGAGGCGAGTGCTCTCACCACTGCGCCATCCCTGCACCCCCACCCCCATACTACCCGCTCGGGATTTCTCGCTTGATCCCGCAAGATTAAAGACCATTTTGTAGTGTTTTATACCACATAATAAATCCTTTATTGACCAAGCTTGTTCGGTCAAGATGGCTGGATATTGGCCAAGTTCTCTTTTTGCGTGTTTATGGAACACGCAAAAAGAGAACTTGGCTAATATCCAGCCATCTTGACCTCACGCTTGGAACTTAAAACCGGGGTACAACGCAGTTACGATCAACAGACGAGAATTTTGTGAAATGTGACGAAAAGTTAAACAAATGGTAAAAATGCGTCGCCACTTCCCCGAGTCCCCAAGTCCCCACGTCCTTACGTCCCCACGTCCTAATGTCCCCACGACCCCACGTCCCCGACTCCCCACATCCCCACGTCCCAGAGTCCCCACGACCCCACTTTCCTTGTCCCCGCGTCCCCGTCCCACTTTTCGACACAGCCAAGCAGCGTGCGAGTTGTGTTGTTGTTGATTCAAGCTCTGGTGAGATTTGAAGCTTACTAGTGCATATGCATGCCTCTCCAGGATTTTGCTGCCGCATCATTGATTAAATCTTGTGTGCTTTCAAACAAGGAAGATTTTCAAATTTTAAGCGTAAGAGCTAAAGGGTGGTTACAATAACCAGTCTTACCATAAGCGGCCGAAACTCGCGTTAAGCACGACTTGCACGACTTCCATTTACTTCAGGTAAAAGCACACGCCAGAGACTTTTTTATGGACTGAATTCCTGGCTCTCTTATGATTCTGGTAGAGTGAGACTGAATTGTTTTAATGGGAGGATCAATACTATTCATCGTGGTTATTCTTTCCGTGCTATCAGAAGGGCACAACTTAAGTAATTTAAGAAAGCCAGTTTAAAATTTAGGAAGTGCCAGAGCAAATTCAGTTGTTTGATTTTTGAAATGTTACTCACTAGAAAACTCAAGTCTTCTTGAAATATTCAAACACTTTCCATTCGTGCTAAGTTTTTTGTTTAACTTGTAGTATTACCCTCTGTTTAATATATTTTTTTCATAAGAACCATTTTTATAAGAACGACTGAAGAGGCTGAGATTAACCAATATTTTAAAAACGTATTAATAACATTCCTCAGGCTGAGAGTCGCTCAAGAACGTTTTTATTTTGCTAACTTGTATTTAAGGTAACAAATTAAAATTAACCAAAATACTTAGAGACATGTTTTGTAAAACATTAACAATGGTGGCACACATCTCGGTTTGTCATAATCAGCAGTTCTTATTTATAACTGTTCCAAAATAACTTCCACACCACCGACCGTGTGGATGGATTGTGGATTGGCGAGACATTTCCCACTTAGCATCAGAGCAAGCAAGTAGAGTAAGAGCAAGCAACTTGATACCATATCTCAGCAGGCAATGCACTTTGATAGGTTTCCTGGTCACGCCCGCATTGATTTACTGAAATAGAGTATTAGTCAGGCTGTTAAGAGAAGGAATTGTGCGCTTTATGATAAAGGAATCAAACTCTAAATGTTTTAAATTTTAGAAAAAAGGTCATGTAACGGTAATTAAAGCCTCTTACTAAAAAATACTGACGTCAGCATTTTCTGGGCTTCACTTTTTCAAGTAGCTCCTGTCAAATAGCAAATTTCAAATAAGCTACAGATCTATTCAGAAATGTATTATTTTGATCCAGAAACCAGCGAAATGTCATATTCACATTACACTTCCTTTATTTTTATTATCAGTAAAACTCTGAAAATAGCAACCTCCCTTTTCTAGATGAAAATTAAGGAGGGTTTTTAAAGATTTCTCTTAGTAAGTGCTGGTTTTGTATATAAGATTCCATTTGTTCTTTAGAATGTGTTTGAGATTAGGCACTGATAGGTGACATTCTGTAACAAACGGCAAATTTTTTGTTTATTTTGTAGAGCCTAAATTCTTTTGCAAAAATTGACTTCAGATAGAGTCATGTTTAGAGGATTATCTGGATAACTCCTGAGGCATAATCATGTGATGTGTTTTTCAAATTTTGCTTTTGAAGAGTTCGTTCTAAGAAGCCTTAGGGCTTCGCCTTTGATGAAGCCTTTCCTGACACCTGGAGGGCGGCAGGAGTTGAAGTGCATGTATTGGAAAGTCTCTGCGGGTTAAAGTGTGTGCACACATCAAGAATAGAGTCATTTTGACCATTTTTGAATCGCACGCCCTTATTTACATACATGTATCCAAGAATGTTATTTCAGTTTCTGAAATCTCAGCCGTAAATTTTATTGTAGGACGATAGCTATTTGCTAGCCCTGTGAAGTTGTTTATTGCTTCTTTGTTTATGTTCCATAGACAAAAGATGT
>NC_090872.1:11935689-11943189 GCF_036669935.1 Montipora foliosa
AGGGGAAAACAGCTCACTTCCGGTTGCCGTCCGCGTCTCAAAAACGCACGTGCTTAAGCTCCCTATTTAATGTTGTTGCGAGGCAGTCCAAGACTTATAGATCTCAGTATAGTAATCTTTGGTTGTTTAAAAACTATGTTCGAGTAACAGAGCTGGTAAAATATAAGCACTGCAGAAATAAAAAGTAAAAAACGAGCACGAAACTTTGATGCTGCCATGTTGGGCGCATTTATACTCACATTAAAAACAAACTTCCTGATTTTATTATTATTATTATTATTATTATTATTATTATTATTATTATTATTATTATTATATTATTATTATTATTATTACAACGGCCCAAGGGGGACTAGGCGTGCCGGATCTGAGATCGGAAGCACCACAACAGTTTACCGCATCAGCATCAATCACAGCCGCACATGTAGACTCCATAACAACTCAGAGTACCATCATGATAACAGGCGAAAATTCCGTAGAGGAGCTGAAACGTCACCACCAGGCGCTAAAGGCCGAAAGGGAAAAGGCAAAAATGGAGTCGATTGACTCCACCCTCTCCCCTGATCTTCTTCGATTGGCCAATCAAGCAAGAGACAAAGGGGCCAGCTCTTGGCTTAACGCGATCCCCCTCAAAGATCAAGGTCTAGCTCTTAACAAGCAAGAATTCAGAGACTCTCTGCGGCTACGTTACAACTTGCCTCTCACCGACCTACCAGCCCAGTGCGTTTGTGGGGATAGATTCAATGTTGGCCACGCCCTCTCTTGTAAAAAAGGAGGGTTTGTGGCACAAAGGCATGATGGTGTACGAAACCTACTGACATCATTCATCACCAAAGTTTGTAAGAATGTGGAGGCGGAGCCACGCCTCTTACCTCTTGACAACGAACGGATGCATCTTAGAAGCGCAGTTACCAGCTCAGAGGCACGTTTAGACATCAAGGCGGGAGATTTCTGGTCTAGAGGAGTTACAGCATTTTTCGACGTCAGGGTCACGCATGTTAACTCCAAATGTAACCAGAGCAAGCCGACATCCGAAGTCTTTAAAGACCAAGAAGAGGAGAAAAAGCGGAAATATCAGAAACGAGTGCTTGAGGTCGAGATGGGATCCTTTACACCCTTGGTTTTCGGAACGAACGGTGGGATGGGAAATGAGTGCCAACGATTTCTTAAGCACTTAGCAGACAAGTTAGTACAGAAGGACGGTGAGCCCTATAACAACGTCATTAATTGGCTCAGAACTGTCATCTCATTTGAACTCTTAAGATCAGTACATGCGTGCGTAAGAGGGTCCCGAGTACCTTTCCGGAATATAGGAGACTCTCTTGACGATTGCCGGATTAATGTCGCCACCGCCGGCATTTAAATTTTTAATTTAATTTGAGTTTTATCATTATCACTATTATTATTATTTATTTTTACCAGATACATATAAGATTCAAGTTTGTATGAAAGAGTGCTCAATAAAGTTTGTTATTATTATTATTATTATTATTATTTTCTTTTTTTTTGAAGTTTTAAAACAGAGAAATACTTAATTGCTTGTAAATTTATAGTTCTTACCTTTTGGAGATATTTTAACGTTTGTAAATATTTTTATCATGGAAATAAAGTGATTATTATTATTATTATTATTATTATTATTATTATTATTATTATTATTATTATTATTATTATTATTATTATTATTATTATTATTATTATTATTATTCTCGGAGACCCAGGGGCAGTGAGTCGAGACGGGACGTGAATCGGGACTGGCGTAAAGTTTTCAAGTAAGGCGAGAAGAGTTCTTCTCGCCTTACTTGAAAACTCAACGCCAGTCCCGATTTTGCCCATGATTTTCTCGTCCCGTCTCGACTGACTGCCTCTGGGTCTCCGAGGATGATGTGGTAATAGTCTTCAAGATTTTCGGATGGAAGTTCACTTGTTCGGCGCAGTGTCGTCGCCAAGTTGTGCTGGATAATGCCTTGCGAAAGACGGCAGAGGATAACGGTACAAACTTCCCCACTGATGTTGTTGAAACTTTCAAGAAAAACGTTTATGTGGATGATTGCCCGAAGTCAGTTAAAGATGAGAACACCGCTATCGAGCTTGCTCCTAAGCTCAGCCAGCTCTTGATGAAGGAAGGCTTCCAGTTGACTAAATGGTTGTGTAACTCCCCAAAGGTGCTTGCAACTATCCCCGAGTCAGAAAGAGCGAAGTCTGTGAAGGATCTCGATCTGGAGGAAATGCCCATTTAACGTGCCTTGGGGGTAAGGTGGAATCTAGAATCAGACACATTTTGCTTTAAAGTAAACGTTAAAGAAAAACCCCACACACGCCGAGGAATGCTGTCAATAGTGAGCTCAGTATTTGACCCGTTTGGATTTGTTAGTCCGTTTGTGTTACCTGCCAAAGTCGTCCTGCAAGACCTGTGCCGAAGAGGTTTGGGCTGGGATGAAGTTGTACCAGAAGAAAGCCTCAGCAGATGGAAGAGTTGGCTCTATGAAATCCCCCGGCTGCAGGAATTCTCCATTCACCGCTGTATTAAGCCAGTTGGGTTTGGGAATATTTCCAGTTCCCATCTGCATCACTTCAGTAATGCGTCGCAGATGGGTTATGGTGCAGTCATCTATCCCAGCCTAGTGAATCAAGGAGGCCGAATTCATTGTGCATTTATCATGGCCAAGTCAAGGTTTACGCCCCTTAAGTCTATCAGTATTCCCCGGTTTGAGTTGTCAGCTGCCACGGTGGCTGTCAGGTTAGACAAGTTGATAAAGAAGGAGTTGGAGTTGTCCGTGGCCGAATCATTTTTCTGGACAGATAGCTCCTCGGTGCTTAAGTACGTTGCAAATAGTGGCACAAGGTTTCATACCTTCGTGGCAAATAGGATATCCCACATCCTTGATGGAGCTGCTCCTAAGAGATATGTCCAAACCAAGCAAAACCCTCCCGACGATGCCTCCAGGGGACTTAAGGTAGAAGCTCTTCTTTTGAAACACCAGGTGGAAAATGGGACCATCTTTCTTGTGGAAGTGTGAAGACAGCTGGCCGAAACAAGAGGTGGCAGAGCAACTTTCAGTTGATGACCCAGAGGTCAAGGGTACAAGTTTGGCTACTACAGTAAGCGTAAGTGATGCTACTGTTCGTGTTGATGAAGTGATTGAAAGATTTTCCCTGTGGCATACCCTGAAAAAGTTTGTCGCTTGGATTCTGACGTTCAAGAGCAACCTTCGCAAACCACGATCTGGAGAGAACAAGGAGCTTGAGAAGCGATCGAAAGGGCTCCCTATACAGCCATTATCTGTAACTGAGATGAGGGAAGCGGAGCGAGCGTTAATCCAGTACGTTCAGAGGAAACATTACGCGCAAGAGATTGAAAACCTGAAAGAGCTGAATAAGAACTTCAGTGACGGATACCTACGCCAAGTGAAAGTGAAGACGAAGACCATCGTGTTGGAGCGTCCTATAGGCAAATGCGTTCTTTTCGAGGCGGCCGAGGAGCGTGTTTATTGATTCCGTTTCAAGAGACCGTGTGAATCTAAGTATTCAAGTTGATATCTGGAAGCCAAGTAGTCATTACAAAGGGACTTTCTACGAACATTGTTGCTGGGTACTTGATTATGTCCCTGCCTCAAGAACTCAGTTTTCGCCCCCTTTTTTTTCTTGATAGTTAGTTAAATGCTTACCCTTAAGACTCGTCATGCATTTAACAGGGAGGGTAATGTAAGTTCGAGTTTGATACGCGGTTTAGCTTGTGTCCTTAGTACCCAGTTTCGCGCGGCTCGGGGACCATGTAAGAGTATGAAGGGGGTAGTTTCTAAAGAAACTGTGTTGCTGCTCGGTGGGGAAGTAGTAGTATACAAACATTTGGTTTTATCAACGGAGTTGATAATGTAAATTGGCCACCGTACAGAGATTCTAAAAGCTGACGTTTCGAGCGTTAGCCCTGACGAAGGGCTAACGCTCGAAACGTCAGCTTTTAGAATCTCTGTACGGTGGCCAATTTACATTATCAACTCCGTTGATAAAACCAAATTCATGTAAGAGTATGCCCGCCATGTTGTTTTGTCATTTTGCGGACTTAACAGTTTTACCTGTAATCTGAAGAAGTTCAAGCGTGTTCCGTACGTCAGTTTTGAGAGAACCATTTGTGTGTTATTCGAAGCATTATACTAGCCACGTTTTTCCTTTCGTTTAGAAACCGTTAAAGGAATTGTTATGTGACAAGTTTGTGATATCCGACAACTGTAATAGGACCGCGGTAAAGTTATTGAGTCTGAAGCAGGATTGCGTGGAATCGTCTCAGAAGTGTATTGTAAACCGTTTAAGTCTGAATATTCTCGAGAAGTTAAGCCTTACGTGCGTGTAATATAGATATATCCTTTTAACGCTTTTGGAGTTTGAACTTTATTCTGTCATATGCCAATTTAAGTGTCTAGTCGTTCTAGCACTGGAGCTCTAATTGGGGACACTGTAAACTGAAATAAACAACTCAAATCAAGTCGCCATCCCTGCACCCCACTCTCCTCCCACCAATGTGGCCCGGGTTCGATTCCCTGACTCTGCGTCATATGTGGGTTAAGTTTGATGGTTCTCTACTCTCCTCCGAGAGGTTTTTCTCCGGGTACCCTGGTTTCTCCCTCTCCACAAAAACCAACGTTTGATTTGATTTGAGTTAATTTCGTTTGTGTCCCCAATTAGTCCTCTTGTGCTAAATCCATTAACACTTCAATAAAGTACAATACCAATACAATACAATACATATAATTGACCGCTCCCCATTGGGGCTATTCAGTTAACGAAACGACGGAACAGAACAACAACAACTGTTAAGAATCCCAACTGGCCGGAGGCAAACCAGTTGGCTATTTACAAGTGCAGCTGAGACGTTGAACCAGGGACAACCAGGAACAAATTCAACGAGTGGTCAGAGAGGTTCTCGAACCCGGGATCTCCGGATCTTAAGGCAACCGCCCTAACCACTGGGCCACACTTACTTTTATTAAGCGCACTAACCAATTGGCCACACTTAATATTATTATTAGTAGTACTGCTTTGCCCATTGTCTGCTTTTCCTGAATAAGCTGAGTCACTTGCGCTTTCATGTGTTCTTCACTGGTTTGAGATGCTTTCAAGGCCAACTCTTTATTCAGCAGCTGTTTCGTCAACAGCAGGTGTTCCTTCTTGTGTGTTTCACTCAGGTGCCGCTTAACAGACTGTGTCTCTTCTTGTCTGAATTGTTAGAAATAAATAACACCATCGAGTTTGTCTGGTCGTAAGTAAGATGTTTTACTCACAATTCAAAACATTGGTCATTTACCTAGTTTTATCCTAAAAGTACAGAAATGGGTTCATCAGTTGGGTTGAAATGGTTAATTGACCACTGTACAGAAATTTGAAAGCCGAGACATTTCGAGCGTTAGCCCTTCAAACTGATGGCTTTGACGAAGGGCTATCGCTCGACCCCTTTGTCCTAAAAGCGGTTTTGAAAACTACTACGACCTTGCCCCGTTTCAAAGTTTCTTCTTAAACAAAGACCTCGAGAGCACTCTGCTGGCAGAGGTTTTATGTCGCTTTTCTTCTGCTTGTCTTTTTACGGCGGCCATTTCTCATGCTTTCCTTTCGTTACTACATAACTACAATTATTGTAAGTCTGACAGTGATTGACGTGGAGCAGCAGATGACGCAGTGGTGAGAGCACTCGCCTCCCACCAATGTGGCCAGTGTTCGATTCCCAGACTTGGTCGATCATCCGGATAGAACTGCGGGTAAAGATATAAAATGTCAGGAGAGCTGTTGAGGAAATTCTGAGCCTCGCCCAATTTGCTTACAGGCAGGGAGGGGGGGGGGGGGGGGTAACTGTATGAACGCCTTAATATCTATTCAACATCATGTTTATAAATATTTGGACACTGATCAAGACTGATTGGTTTAAAAAGCTCGCTCCAGTTAATCAACCAATGAGAAGGAAAACCAACACTAATCGCGATTTGCACGCGTGATTTTTCCTGCGCTTTGAGCAAGCTTGCAAGTTACACTGAATTGCTACGAATTTGAATTGGCTCATTGCTCTGTTTGCACCTGCTGTGATTGGTCGAACCGCTCTATATTCGTTTCCCGTTGACTATGATGTCGTTGCCAACGAAACGACTAACTTCTCTGTGACTCGCCAAATGATAGCAAAATACCAAGAAATGCCAAGCACGAGAAGGGACGGGCGTTGGGCCAGTAACAGAGAAGTGGCAAGTTTAAAATCTGGAAAAATGTTGAAGTTACGAAAGCCAAGTCTGAGGCATAAACTGTAAGAAATGGGTTAAATGTAACAGTCACAATTACTTTTGGCAACAACTGTTTCAATTGTGTGTACCTAGAGACACAAATTGGAAATTTTCAATTTTTTTGGTCCACTTCTAAATAAACTCTGTTCAGTTCTATTTTAAACTCCCAGATCCAAAGTTAATTGACTATTCATCAAAATGTAAACATAAATTTAAGACAAACGAAACTGAACTCACTGCTTTTTGCAATCTGCTCTACACTTCTCACATTCCACGACAAGATTTTGATTTTCCAGCTGGAGTTTTAGGAGTTGCTCCCTAAGACATTTCTCATTGGTCTGAACAGCTGCCATTGCTTCAGTCTTGGTATTTAAATCTTCTTTCAGCAGGACTTCGTGTTCGTGAGTTTCACCCAACTGTTTCTTCAGTATCTTTATTTCCTCTTCGTGCCTTTGTTTCTCTTGTGTCAGAGCTTCCTCCTTCACGCACAGTTCTGCTAACTGGCGAAGCAGAAGAACACAGAAGGAAAAGACATTTATCAGGAATGTCGCCGCACATGTATTCGGCACAATTGTTTTTTAAAAAAGGCTTGGAGCCCCCACATTAACATTTTGTAAATGCATAGTTTAATTTATTGTGGAAAGCAAACGACCTGAGGGGAAATAGAAAAGTGTCCCGCGAGGGCGGGTGGCCAAAAAATAATTACGCATAGCAGTAACTGCGCAAATCGGTGAAGGGGAACACGCAATAACCAGCGTGTGGCCCTGACGATAAGTGTCTGTCTTAGAAGCTTTAAGAGGAACGGACATTTGCTGCAGGCAAGCCTGACTAGGATGAAATGATACACAGTCGGCAGACAGATCAAACCGGGGCGAAACTGGGAGATCCCGTTATAGGTAAATTCGCTACAACGGAGGAAGGCAAAGAAAACTAAGGTGAAAGCAGCCCATATTATAGTGAAGTCCCGCTCCCCTAACCAGGTACGAAGAATTGGTTGGATTGCTGCTAACACAACGGGTGTGACAGGTTGGCGAAGAATACGAGACTTGCCCTGGCAACGAAGGATGCTCCGTAGCACCTTTTGCAAGAGAATTAAGTTTTTCCTGAAGAGGATCGCCGTGGCCACAGGAAATGTGAGAGATGCCTTCACTCTCCTCTGATACATTCTCCTCACTTCATATTAATATCCGCAGTCTTCCAAAACACTTTGATGACTTATCAGAATTCCTTCTTACATTGA
>NC_090872.1:11953189-12000689 GCF_036669935.1 Montipora foliosa
GAAGGTTTTTTTGACGTAGATTTCTTCACCCGACCAGGCGGTGGCTGCTTGGTTGGGAGAGGTTGTTCGACGGCTGCTGTCCAGCGGGAAATCAGTTCGGCTTCGCTGCCAGTTTTGGGCAGATTGAAGGCCTGAAGACGAAGGCGAAGAACTTCCGTCGACAGGGAAGTTTTGCCGACGACGGTGGCGAGGGCCAGTAGCTTTCGAACTGCCACGCGGACGAGCCATAATAAAATTCGTAAACAGTAAAGAAACTCCTTACAGTAAACTGAAGAGCTCAAAGAGTGATACTTTGGACTTTACTACGCTCAACGCGGTATGAATGGGGATAGTTGTTGCTTTTCGCCAGTCCAGGCGAAGGATATAACTGTAAACGAAGGATATAACTGTAAGCAATATTCTACATGTTCCAGCACTTGGCAAAATCCCTTTTTGACTTGTGGCTGTTTCTGCTTAAGTGGCCTCATACACCACAAGCCTTTTTAGAGACATCATCGCCAAGCCGGCCACTTCTGCTGGAGAGAACAGGGCAGCCACAACACCGGGGACTTTATCCCTTACTCTTCTCGAATAGTGCTTGTGTTCTTTAACGTCCCACAGGGAACTTATGAACATAGAAGATATTTGTGAGACGGGGCCTACGGTTTATAGTCCTTATCCGAGAAGACTTGAAAGTTTAACCATTTGCAGATGAAATTACAAAGGCAGCACTTTCTCCTCAGTTACTTTAAGATCCTGAGTGTTGATCCGGCCGGGGTTTGGACCCGCGGTTTGGACCCGGTTTGAACCCGCGACCTCCCGCATGACAGCCCGATGCTCAACCAACTGAGCCACCGGTGCACGGTATAATTTTAGTATATAAATGACGAATGAATAAATAAATAAATAACTAAATAAATTAAAATGTAATGTTTTACACCAGAAAGTAACCATTTCCCAAGATAATGGAGTTTTTACTCAGAAAACCAACCAAAAGAAATACCCAGTTAAAAACATGCATTGTAATTTCATCTTTACGACTTTCACTAGGTACCGCACCATTAATTTTTTCTACTGACCTTCTCAGTGTAGGCCTTTTCCTTCTCAAGCAATGCGTTTTCTTTGTCTTGGATGTAATTATCTCTTTCTTGATACTTCCAGAGTTGTTTCTTTACTCTATGATACTTCTCCTTCAGATCTGCATCTCCAAGCACCTCTTCTTGGCTTGGCTATTGGCATCAACGACACATGAATTAATATGCCATGCATACTCTCCATCTCTTCATTTTAAATCATAAACAGTTAGCAACTATAAAATAATATACTTAATCTTTTCATCCCTAAACTGGCCCCCATTGAAGAGTAAGATCACATGATGTTAGACAGAGTAAAATCTATAAAAGTCACTGTAAGGGAATGTTCACCCAAACTTGTTGGGGCGGGGGGGGACTGATGAGAAATTATCTACTACCTAAGAAATTGGAGGACCCCTACTTGCGGCATTAAGCATTTTCAGGGACTCCCTTTTAAAATGTAAAGTTTCTGTTACGAGCCTAGAAAGGCCAATCGGGCCGGTGCTTATCTCCGGTTTATGTAGCATGAAGCGACTAGGAGTATTTCTACTCCCCCCTGGATGGGATGCTAGTCCATTCATTTATACACCTGGGTGGAGAGAGGCACTGTGAGAGTAAAGTGTCTTGCCCAAGAACACAACACAATATCCCCGGCCAGGATCCGAACCCGGACCACTCGATCCAGAGTCGAGCACTCTAACCATGAGGCCACCACGCCTCCCACTAGGGACCCCTTTTAGTATCCCTAAACTTTGGGACACCCCCAGCCTACCTCATGGCCACAAACCAATACACGCTGGTGGCTGCAGAAGTCAGAAGAATGCGTGAAACAAATTAACGCAAAAACACAAAAAATTGCTTCCAAAGAGCATGACGATCTGCTAAGAAACGCAGAAAGAAGGCAATGCAAACAAAGAATTTTAGCTTAGAAAGCCAGCTATGTCACTGATACGTGGCACAACCTAGCAGGCGTTCAAAAACAAAAAGATCCCAGGCCCGGGTCAAAGCTTTAAAAGCAGAATTACACTCTTCTACCACTGAAAAGCCTATCGGTTGAGACTACAATTAAATTGATGCAAAAGTGTAAGACCAAAAGGTCACATTCACATTACTGCATAGAAAATCAGCACCAAGAAACTAAAAATATATTCATCAAGACGAACTATTTTCTTGGAAAAAAATATCAAACAGCAATATGAAAGACCAAATCTTAAGTCTCATACATGTAGAACCAAAAAACCTTGCTAAATGAAATCTTACTGGAAGTTCCTAAAAGAGGTGACAAAGGAAAAGGAAACTAGACCACATACAGGGAAGTCATGTAGGCCTGTCAACCCCATTTTACACACTTCAGAATATTATATTTTGTTAATTGTGCTTACATTGGCTAATGACAATTTTTGTTTTCATCATTTAAGGTAACCCCCTTGAAAGTGTTTATATTTTTCAAACACCCCCATTTTTACCTCTATTTTTTTTGGAGAACCCCCCAATTTCTCATCAGTCCCCCCCCCCCCCCAAAAAAAAAAAAGTTTTTTGATTGCTCCCTGGTGCAAGAAGTGAAAATACCATGTTTTTGCGGTACACGTTTATATTTCAGGGTTGATTATATTTTATTTTGTAGACATTATGTACATACTACCTCAATGGGCTCAATACTTAAACAGTTGCATTACATGTTAGCAAGTCATGGCTTCTGGCAAAAGATACCATGACCAGTAGTGCAGCTTTATACATGCATTCTTGAAGGAAACCAAGGGCAAATGAGGCCAAAAAATGCAGAGCACTTTTGTTTTGTATATTGTTTTGTCACAGGCAAAAATTCAACTACATGAACTTTGGAACAAAATTGAAAAACACCCTAAAAGCCACTCAGGATGTATTTGCCAGTATTCAGGACTTTGATTACCCATTAAAATTGAAGTGGATCCTTGTCATCAGATGTCAAACTCAACAGTGCAGGCAAAAAAATATTCATCATTACTGCCGTAGCAGCTTTGCTATGTTTCTAGCTGGGACATTCACATTAAAAATTTCAAGGAGCATTAAAAATAATTATTCCCTCAATTCTACTCTACTCTGCCCAGATCCCCATTTACGCGGTCGTGATCCATTTGGAACTCGACTTCAACGGGGCATAAAAATTCAAGGATTTGACCAAATCCAACAATTTTTTCGAAGAAATACTCACAAAAGCATGAAGATTTTTTTCAGCAAAAAAAAAATTTAGGGGTTAGGTGCACTTTAAGTAATATGGGATTTGACTATAAGCTTTTCTTTCACATTCTGCAATGTACTATCCACCCTCCCGCCCCTTTCAAAATCTCCTCTTCTTTATTTCCACTGATTCAAAAAAATGTTTTTGGATCTTAATTGTACTTCCCATATCTCTGGCAATTCCAACTTAGCATTACACATTCATAAAACCCTTTTCTTTGCGGCATCCCATGCAGAAGACCCCTTCAGACTCCCCCTGAAAATGTTCATTGATCTGGAAATGATGTTTTCAGGAAATGCACAATGGAGATAAATACAGTAGGTTATCCCAGTGACAGATCAATAATCTCAATAATCAAAACCATGCACATCCAATTGTAGTCAAGAATGCAACTAATATAGACAGATATCTCAGAATCATAGAAAGATTTAAAATTGTGTCCTAACCTTTGCTGCCTCAAGATGTGTTTGAAGTGCATCCAACTTTTTTTTGTAAGAGTCTCTCTCATGAGTCAAATTCAAGATTTCTTCATTGAGCTTTTTGATGTCTGCACCTTCCTGTTCACCATGTTGGGTTGTTTCACTTGAGGTATGATAAGCTTGTAACACTGTTCCTTCTGCCTTGAAGTAGTCCTGTTTTAGTAATCAAGGCAGCATTTCAATAATAATTTGTCCTTTGTAACAAAAAATTTTTAACATTTTTGCCACAAATGCTTGCTTTTTGTGTGCTACTGAAGATACCGGTATATTAAGTTAGCAAAACTACATTTACCCCAGTGCTCATCTGACCAACAAAAAAAGTGTATTCCTAATGTCATATCACAAACTGATCTGTAGCTGTGTTTTCAGAGACCTTTTTCTATGCAAATTAGTTTGTGATGTCATACAAAGAATCTATAAGACTCGTGCTGCATGTGTGTAACACATTTTAAGGAAAGGAAAGGAAAGGACCTTTATTTTAAGTTTCTAATCCTCTAGCGCTGGAGCACTAATTGGGGACACTGTAAACTGAAATCAACAAATTAATGCAAATCAAATCAAATCAAATGTTGGTTTGTGACCCGGAGAAAAACCTCTCGATGCAGAGTAGATAACCAACAAAGTCAACCCACATATGACGCCAAATCTGGGAATCAAACCCAGGTCACATTGGTGGGAGGCACCATAAAAGTCAACACTATGACAAAAAATGGTAAAATTTTACTTTATGGAAAGATTAATTATATATTCATTAATGTAAAATATTTGATTATGTGCCCTTTAAGAATATAGACTTTGTTCAACAATAACAATTGGCCCAAGACATGCATGATAAATAACAATTATTATTAATGACTAATATGTCATCTTGTGTCACTCTCCTGAAAATCTCCTAACCTACACTGTAATAGGCCATTTCCGAGCTCATGTCTGCCTCCTCTTCAAAGCGAGTCTACATGCGAAGTTTTTTTTATGAAAATTAGTTTTCATTCATATGTAAAGTAGAACTAATTACCATCACAAAAACTTCGTACTTAGACTCGCTTTGAAGGGGAGGCAGACATGAACTTGGAAATGGTCTATTATGTTCCCACCAATTGTCTTTGAATGTGATAACATCTACTTTGTTTGTTCTTGGGTGGCTACTTAGTGTTGATTAAAAGAAATGATACAGCATAATAATAATAATAATAATAATATATCAAATACAAGGTGTTACAAATGAACCCACTGGGAACTCGGAAAAATCCGAGTCCCAGATGGGATTCGAACCCGCGACCATCCGTGATCTAGTACGGATGCTCTAACCACTGAGCTACTGGAGACTCTAGGGTGAGCAAGGGTGAAATGTGGGTATTTGACTCCAGCTCGAGTCAAATACCCACATTTCACCCTTGCTCACCATGGAATCCGGAATCACAGGTCATTGTTTTACCAATACAAGCCCAATACAGAGAGTAAAAACTATAAAACATTCATAAAAGCTAACCTTAGGCCTAATTAGGCCTAAACAAACGTTTTTAGGCCTAAGGTTAGCTTTTATGAATGTTTTATAGTTTTTACTCTCTGTATTGGTAAAACAATAACCTGTGATTCCGGATTCCGGCTTTTAGCAGAACCCTATGTATGTATGGATCTTTTTCTTGAAGGCATTCTGTTTTTAAGAAGTAATAATTGTTAATAATCGCCTGCACACTTATGGTAATTCATTGTGTGATCTTACCTCAAGGACTTTATTGTTTTGAATCAGCACACCTTTAAGTTCCTCGTTCTCTTTAGTCAACCCTTGAACGCGTTGAATGAGATCCTCCTGGGAAACACTTCCGGCTTCCACTGGACTTTCATTATTAAGCTTCATCTCCTGCTTGTCTTCTGCATTCAGTTGCGAGACTTTTTCATCCAAGGGCAAGATTTTTTCCACTACAACAAAGCTACAGGTTCCTTCACTTGAGTCGGAACTGTTCAAACTCTGTGAGGAAGAAAGACTGCTTGAAGGCAAAGATGCTGTTGCTGCCATAATTGTCGAAGTAACTTGTGATCGGTTTAATCGATGATGCAAAGAAAGCTTAAGTCGTCGCTCTGAACAGCTCAAATCAAAGCTTAATTCTCTATTTTCGAATTCCCCATAATACACTTTGTTTGCCCCCCAAATTTTACATAAACCACTGTTTTCAAATGCGCTTGGGAACACAAACCAGAAAGAGAAAGTAAATGTGAAAGTCCCGGATATTGCGGGGAATCCCCAAACCTTTTGAGCAACATCATTGAACGAATCACTCACTGAAAATAACTTGAAGCATGTCCCTGACCTTTTTGGATCATTTCCAAGATCCTTGTGGGCTTTTGAACTCTCCAGAACTCTGAGAACTCGAAGCTGATTTTCGGATTATGGATGCGTGCAAAATGGCCAAACCATGGGACGAAAGCAAATAGTAGCACAGAGAAGGAATGGGGCGAGCGACTGAGACTTCCTATCCTCTGATCCGATTTATTTAAAAAAAATGACATTGACCTTTTAAACATTTATTTTGGTTTAATTTTCTTCTTATTATTATGTTTGAAATAACCCGTAAAACGGTGCATAAAGGACGCACCATCTTTACCAGTCTTAGAGCAAACGAAACTACCGTAAATCCTCTATTAACGCCCCCCCCCCCCCCCCCACGGGGGAGCTTATTTATGTCAGACTACAATCCTAGACAAAGGTAGTTGGGAAGGTTATATAAATGAACCTCACCAGAGCTGTATTTCAACCCGCTTCTGTTAAGGCGCAAAAACACACTTTCTCTATCTGTTATAAAGCCCCCCTCCCCCCTATTCAATGTTGGAAGATAACACTACAATTTCCTACGAAAAGCATTTAGTTTTGCACAACATTGAATCAGGGGGGTGGGGAGAGAAGCAAAGAAGACGTCAAAAGTGGTAACCTTCCCAACAGTTTTGTCTATGATTGTAGCCTGCGTGGCCGGCGTAATCGGGGAAGGGGAAGGGGAGCGAGGGGGGTTGGGGAGAGGGGAGAGGGAACGCCTGCCACAAGAACCCCATTCGTTTCAATTCTGCGTTCGCTGGCAAACGCAAATTTCTGATTGGCTAATTTTTGACAGTATGGCGGGCGAGGAGGATGTATTATCCAAGGCTTTGGCAGATTTGAACTTGGTTTCGGGCAGCAAATTTCGATTGAAACAAGAGCAAGAAAGCTTGACAGCTTGAAATTAGGGTATCCGGTATAAAATAAAGCAGTTATCATGATGTTTATTTGATCGACTCTCTTACAAAACTTAAGCCTGGCCAAACTATCGAACAAAATTGGATCCCACATGCAACATTGTTGGATGTGAATGTTGAGGTAGTGGCAAAACACTATCCAACATTGTGTGACGAATTCAAGTTCAAGTTGGCGCTAAATTTGAAAATATGGCGTAGCGTTTATCCTACTGGAGCTGTTTGAGGACGGAAAGGACGTATTCATGATCAAATCAGGAAAAACCAAAGAATGTTTAAGAGGACGAGTAGAAAAGGGTATGTTCTCAGCAAGATACATGATTATGAGCTCGGATCAATTTGCAGGAATTTTTAATGCTATTGAACCAGACATCTCAGAGCGACAATAATTAAGGAGCCTAAGAGTGTCCCACAAACATGGCCTTGCTTCCTACTCGCTGATCAAGCTTTCTCGCTGTTCATCAACAACCACGACGTCCCATTGGTCCTTGTCCGCTATCTCTGTTGCAAATGATGCTAGAAGCTTAGGCTTGAAAATAAGATAGTGATTCGTGATTGGCTAGCGGCGCGAACGTGACTCGATTCAGGACACAACTTTGTTGAAAGAGCGGCAAAACACTGCAACATTGTTGCGTCGAGCAGAATTATTGGTTGTAATGTTTGATCAAAAGCAAACTCTATCCAACATTTGATCGAACAAAAAATGTTGGACGAACATCTTCCAACATGGGCGGCCAAACGGTCGAACAATGTTGGATCGAGCAAAGTTGGAGCCTTCAATCCAACTTTGTTCAATAGTTTGGCCAGGGCTTTAAAATATCCAGTTAAATGGAATATCATTGGAATCGCTTGGCTTTCCAGTTTCTAATGATACCAATGTCAATGGAATGGAACGAAAGAAAAGCTTTGAAATAATTTTTGAAAGGAGGAGACTTTTAACGGGGCGGTAGTGCGAATTCTGTTACAAAGGCTGTGCCGCTTTCAAAAATTCTTCATCATGTTTGACAGATTGAGTCTCTTTGAAATCTTACAATATGCAGTTAAATGAAATATCATTGAAAACGCTTGGCTTTCTAGTTTCTGGTGATACCAATTTCAATGGAATTGAACGAAAGAAAAGCTGTAATTTAGCGAAACGCATTACCAGTGACAAAAAAAGAAGTAAGCAGACTAGAATTACGGTTCCTTACTTCGTGTTTTGGACGAGAGCAATGACTGTCTGATATGACAAGGTATTTAAAACATTTTTATTCACTTGCGGGAACCAAATCCAGCACGTGAGTCCACCATACCAGATCCGTCCTCATGAAGTGTTGAAGTAATACTGTAGTGGTTAATTGATACAGTCTATCATTTATTAATTTGCTTATGAAGAATAAGGTGGGAGGGAGAGACGGGGGCTTAAAAGAGAAGGGCAGTTTAATAACTTTCTTCCTCTGAAAAGGGGAGAGGGCGCAGAATAGGGGATTTACGGCAGTCAACACACATGAATTGAGAGTGCAGTGCAATCGCACTGTTATTGGTTCAAGTCGTGCTTGACTCTCGATTTTTTGTTTTTCATACATCGTCACGACTTCTTAGGTTGTTCCATTAACTGAGGTGATATTTCGGTGTGAAAAATCATATTTCCATTTTTACGTAGCCGTAGAATTGGTTAGTGAGTCTCGCCCCAGTCTGAAGTTTGTTTGGGTATCCAATCGGAAATGCGGGATACAGTAATTATCAGTCACACGTGCCCCTCAACGACATTTTTTTCATATTTCGAAGGTAAAATTTAGGTGGACGTCAATCAAATGTTTCCATGACAATAGTCCTGTTCTCTTGGCGGCAGGTGAATTCGTCATGGAAACACTTGATTGACGTCCACCTAAATTTTTACTTTCGAAATATGAAAAAATGTCGTTGAAGGACGTGTGTGACTGATAACCCCTGTAATAGCAGCAGTGATTTGGGAAATTGAGAAGGGGATCGTTACCAAAACTGAGACATCAAAAAACCAAGATGGTCAAGATGGTCTTTCATTTTCCATAAAATGCAAAATTTGTAAAAAATCCTCTTTCCAAAAACTTCAAGGGTAGAAAAAAATGTAATTTACAAGCTCATCATATCTCCAGTTCACAGTGGCAGTTTGCAACTAAATTATTCATTGTTCTGGAACATCAAGCGATCACGATATAGCCTAATAATATATTGCTTGTATGTCAACAACGCATATAAAATCTTTGACTACACTAAAACTTCAAACTTTAACTACTACAACATTTAGAAAAAATGGATATAAATACAAAATGATCGAACCGGAGATCTGTGTCACCACAGACATCCTCACTTTCATCATCAAACATCATCGTCTCTCAATGCTCGTGTTAAACAAAAACGTTTAGCACCTCCCACAGCTCTGCTTGCAGTATTGGTCCATAAAATCTCTGTACAACCCACAGTAGCGCAATTTCGCCCATGACCCACAATCCTTGTGTTTGTTTTTGCACACAGCTAGGAGGAAATAGGCACAGAAAACACAAATCAAAATTAAACAATAAATTCGGGATTTTGGGGGAAAAAAAATTCTGGTTAGTGGGATTTAAAAATGGAAAGATTCGCAGTAAAAAAAAAAAGTTGTTACAGAAGGAACCGTAGCGCATGTTGATTTAATATTTATTAGCGGCATTACATTCCGTTTTGAAATTACAATTAAAAGGCTTTACGTAAGGTTTATACATAAACAAAAAGTGACTAAGTTGGGGTCGCTAAAATTACATTTACCCAAAAGTGACTAGGATGGGGTCTGTAATTGGCCATAAAATTGACTATAAAGGGCAGGGGTTCTGAGAGGCCAGCGGCACGTACCCAGCGAAAATTGACCCAAGTACCCCCCTCCCCCTTCGGTAGGATACGACAGCATAAGCCTTAGCCAAGATTTTCTTCGGCGAAGTCTTAACCTCGTACCCAGATCTCTGACAGAGTGAGATCTGGGTACAAGTAATAACGAGTTTAGCCAAGTTTAAGCCCCAAACTTCTGTTCTGTTTTAACTTAATCGCTTCTTTTCCCCCTGAGATGAGTCTTGAAGATTCTACTCTGTCTAACGACAGACGATTTTACTCGTTTGGGTGTGAATCGGTTTACAAAATCTGGGTCCACTCAAAAACTATGCCCCAAATTTAAGTGATGGATCGGCACATTTCTTGCAGGTTTCATGCAGGTTTCATCATGCGGAAATGAAATAAAGAGATGGCGGGATCACTACATTTCACAGAGTCTTTTCACGCAAAAATGAGATTGAAAAGAGAACATGAACATTTCATTTTTTTACCGTTCGTAATACACTTGCAGCTTTTTTCGCAATCTTTGTTCATGAAATCGAAATGTTTACTGCCTCTGCTGCAATATCCCCGGCTTTTCCAGTAAGGACACCAGTAATGGCGGTCGGTTTTATGGCAAGCTGAAGTTTAATAAGAGAAAAATATCATGAAAATACAAGAGAATTAACGAGGTACCAGGTCAGAGAATGCTTAAAAGGGAACCTCCACTCTTACTACAGAATAAGTTTACGCCAAATTTGGCGGGCGCCGCCATCTTGAATACTTGTGACGTGTTACGGTTCCCCTATTGTTCTGACATAAAAAATTTTTGTCTAATAACAATAGAGCAACCGTAACACGTCACAATTATTCAAGATGGCGGCGCCCACGAAATTTGAAAACAAAAATAGACGATTCTAAAACTCACTTATTTCGGATACAAACGCTTTCTTTGAGAATATTTTCGATTGCCTGACTGTAACAGTTACTTCCTGTGATTTAACGTTCTTTTTTTGTTGATGTGGAGGTTCCCTTTAATGGCGCTGTGAAAACAAAGCCAAAAGAGCCAATCACAAGGAGAAGCGAATACATGCATTTAGGACTGCAGAGGGAACCAAGTGATCCCTAATATTAATGCATTTAAATTAAGGCGCGATTGAAAATGGACGTTACATAGGGCGTTATTTTGACAAAAAAGAGACTTTAAGGTACAATTGGGCGGGTTTTCAGAATCTTTTGGTGTGATGGTAATTTTTTAACATTTTTTTGGCGAGGGGGTGGGGGGACGGATTGTAGTTAGCGTTAGTTTTGTAAGTACTGTAACTATGATTAGTGCTGTCAATACTCTTATTTCTGGCGAGTAGTGTCGTCAGTATTACGATTAGTATTGTAAGTAGAGAGTGTATTGCAAATAATATTCCAAATAAATAAAAAAGAACACACGCAGCTTCGCTAAGAACGGGAACTGAACACGTGACGACAAGTCACAATTTAATTAACCTGTTGTAAAGCAATTCACCTTAGTTTAAGGAAATAAATGTTTTTATTAGTTGTAAATTCATTTAGTCGTCCTTTTTGTTACGTCGCAGCTGGAGAGCCCTTCTGAGAGATTTTTGTAGGTAACCACGAAGTCAGGTGTTTAAGAAGGACGCGCAGGTGTACTATCGCACGGTCTCTGTCAGGGTTCACCACGTGCTCTTGTCTCACATTAATCTAAAGCTAAATATGTTTTTACCTGGTGGTGGAGGCGTTGGAGGCTTAGGTGGAGAACCAGTTACTGGTGGTCGCGATCCACAATACAACAGATTTGCTTGTAATTGGTCCTTCTTGCTCAGGCCGTACCGCTGACCAAGGTTGGTGCGGCCGTTCTTGCCAACGATAGTTCTAGCTCCCGCTCGGTTTGCGAATGCCGTGGAGGAGTAGTGCATAATGCTGTCGTAATCGTACGAAATGTCACGACTGTCAATGCGATTAGTGTCATACTTGTGAAAGTTGTACGCCATGCCTACGAATGAACGAATGCCATGCGTCAGGGAAAACTCGCTTTATCGCCCTAATAAGGTGTCAACTTCGTCTTACCTTGTTGGATGTTTGACCAATTAATTGTTACGTAGCGATCTCTGTCGGGTCGAGATTGCTCGTGCCAAAATCCGAGGGCATGGCCTAAAACAAAGATAGGGAAGTAAGTAGAGAGGTTTTAGGTTTACTGCCTGTAGTTAGCTTAAGAACTGGGCAGAGTTCGTGATTCTCAAAAGTTCCGAGAGCTTTTTAGGACCGTGATGAAAAGCTATTTCTTGGACTGCCTGCCGCTTATAATTCTAAAAAAGCCGAGGAAACTGAACTCTTCGTATGTTTTTATAATAAGAATAGGCAGAGTTGCTACAAGATCTTATCCCTGAAAACGCCTACTTTTTCAATGCGTGTGTACGCCGCAGAATTAATATGCAGCACGGGAGTTTTGGGCTTTCAGACTTTTAAACTCGCGTTTTGCATATATATAGCCTGTTCCAGGCTCTCAGATAGTCGAGAAAACGAAAAGAACTGCGTGTGAAAAGTGAGTGGGGGCTTGGGTCGAGGCGAGGCGGGAGAGCCTGTAAGCATCTCTTTAAATTCTTCATTCCGGTATACCAGCTCCTGGTATACCCTCTGATTGGTCAATTTTGACAGTTTACATCAACACTTTCGTAATCATTTTGATTCACGCGCGGAGCTTACGCGGAGCACGAAAGAAAGAGGCCGACTCTGTCGCCGAGTGTGTTAAAGTATTCCCAAACGTACAAGCCCTCAGATTCGACCAAAAGTTGTGTCTTTTGAACTTAAGTCGAAAAAAAGATCCGTTTGCAATGCTTCCAACTGGTTTTGGTAAAACCATAACTTTTCAGTTACTTCCGCGCGTTGTGAAAGTGCTTCAATGTTGTGATACGATATCTCTACACACCGCTTACAATATAGCATCACCGGGTACGATATATAGTTCGAATTTTATCACACACACACACAACTATAAAGTCCCCTGCACGCCGCAATTGTTAGCATTCGACGCCGCTCACTGATAACTCTGACGAACGAGAAAAACACAATATTATGTTATTCTTTCTTATGCAAATACTTGGCTGCGTATTCGAATTCACCAGCTAGGGTCAAATAAATTTCTGCCTTCATCACCTTCGAAAAAATGAGAGCAAAAGAAAAAAACCACTTTAAAAGAGCGCAAAAATTTGCCGAACACAGGCTTGTATTTCCGTTACAAGCGATTTCAGGAAACGAAGGTGATGGCTACGTGTCTGTATACTGCAAATGCAATCGAACCCATCCACATGAAATATCAACCTTTCACATTCATTATCGGTTGTCCTGATGCATCAGAGCTGAAGTTTATTGACGAGACCATCTTATCATCTTGGCCAGAAACTTCAATGGTCGGATTTCTATTTTCCTTGGAAAAGTCAACAGAGCGTCGGGAACTCGCAGCTTTCGAAGTGGTCGTGACTTTTGGTCGAATTTGCTAAATCTCCGGTCGGTGATTTCCTTGACACTCGTTTCCCGGGCGCTTTGACAATGCCTTCGTTCGCTTGTAAAGTTATTTTCTTAAAAGTGCCTTAAATTCTGGCTAACGTACTCGCACACAAGTGTGACAACAGTGACAACGGAAGGTTTTTCGTTCCGCACAGTGTCCAACCCGAAGGAAAGAGCAACATCGGCAAACACAACATTTTCGCCGCCAGTGTAAGAAACGGACGCCAAATGAGGAACTCTAGGAATCTTCGTTCCCAAAAACATCACGTTTCTTCTTGGAAAACCTGAAGAACTTATAAATACGGCCTTTACAGAATCAAGGCATCACCTCTGAACAACAATAAAACAATCGCGCTTGAACTCGCGTGGAACCACACAATGCCGCCCATTTTCAACACTTTGACATTGACATTTTGACATGCCAAAGGTTATTTGCAAAGTGGGCGGAATGAAGAATTTAAAGAGATGCTTACAGGCTCTCCCGCCTCGCCTCGACCCAAGCCCCCACTCGCTTTTCACACGCAGTTCTTTTTGTTTTCTCGACTATCTGAGAGCCTGGAACGGGCTACATATATAACAAGCTGCATTCACACGCTGAGAGCCTTTGACGTCACTTTTCCCTGGATCCAACCCTCTGAGGTCCAAGCGGTCAGTTTTGAACGTGAGTAATGGCGGACCGTGGTTGTGTTGATCTTTGCGACGGGAAAGCCTCGACGACGTTTACCTTATGCTCGTAAAGGAGTTTAAGCGACGAATTTTATGCCTAGATTAGTACGGACGCTTTTAAGTAAAGAAAGAGATGGAAAGTTAACTTCGTCACACCTGGTTTCTTTCACTTTTTCGCTTTGTGCAGGCAAAAAGCGCGTCGCACGCGCCACATTACCGTTGCGGTAGATATGTCTAACAGAAAGAATCTTCCCTAATAAGCCACTTTTTTCAAAAATATCATAATACTCTTTGTTTGTACCTCCAAATTTTGCCTAAACATTGTTTTTGTTTTCTTTTGGGACCATTGTGAGTCCCAAGAGAAACTGGAAACAATGTTTATGCAAAATTGAAAGAGACAAACAAAGAGTATTATGGTATTTCGAAAGTAGCCTATTCTCTACTTTCTCAAATTCCATAATATGCCTCTTTTACCCCACCCCCCCCCCCACCCCCCCACCCTCCCAAAAAAAATTCCATAGGCATTGTTGTCGAATTCTCTTGGGACATCTTTATGTTCCAACATGAAAACAATAGGGCCGTTTAAACGAGCGAAAACAAGCCGCGGCTTACTCTGGCTGCGTTTTACATAAGACGCGAACATCCAGTATAAATGATACAAAATCTACGTTCACGGCTTCCTCAAGCCACGGCTTATCCTGGCCAGGGGGTTTATACTTGTATAAATAGTTCAATTCGTGTGTTATGTACGCCGCGGCCAGAGTAAGCCGCGGCTTATTTTTTCTCTCGTATAAACGGCCCTAATGATTACCGCGCACCGGTGGCTCAGTTGGTTGAGCATCGGGCTGCCATGCGGGAGGTCGTGAGTTCGACTCCGGCCGAACTAACTCTCAGGGTCTTAAAATAACTGAGGAGAATGTGCTACCTTTGTAATTACATCCGCAAATGTTAACCATCGGATAACGACTATAAACCGTAGGCCCCGTCTTCACAACCCAGTGGAACGTAAAAGAACCCACACGCTATTCGTAAAGAGCAGGGCATGGAGCTCCCGGTGTTGTGGTCAGGCATCATTTCATTCACTGCTTGTAAAGCGCATTTGAATATATCAATAGAAAATGCACTATATAAATTCATTAGACAAAAGTAGAAAATAAAAAATTATAACTGTTTATTATTTCTGAAACTTTCATACCGATCTCATGAGCTACGACACCAAGGTAACCACATCCATTTCCGATTGAAATTCTCTGCGCTCCTTTTCCTGGCTGCCGACCCACCATAGAATAACACCTACGATTGCCAAAAGATTTTAATCAAGCTTGACCTATCTTGGAAAGGAGTGCCTTCTTAGATGATGGCGCGCGAAGTTCGAAATGAACATGCTCACACTTTCGCTGTAACCCCGCCAGTTACGGAGGCACACATTTTGGGAAGAAAAAGAAAGAAAAAAAGAGTGTTTCCTTCATGTCAGCCAACTTTCAGGGTTGTTTGTTACCCAGACTTTGAAAGAAGGCGAGGCTGGAGTTTACTCAATCCTTGCCACTTTTCTCAGTATTTACATAATTTACAATGTTATTGTATGCGGTCAGTTCCTGCCTCGTTACCATTTGTTGGCCAGGTTACTTAGCACACATCTGCAAAGTGGCGTATCGCTCAGTCTCTCTTCCGTCCCACCTCTCCCTTTATGCCACTATCATGAAAAAGTACGGGGGGGGGGGGGGAAGGTAGTTTTGTATGAGCCATTCATTTTACAGTAATTAAGCAACAACTCTGTCGTCCTACCCTCCTCCGGAGAAAAAGCTTAGGTAGCGACTGTGACTCGAAGTCCTGGGAACAAACTTCAAGCATCCAACTTTTTCCATCCAATGATTCATGGCGCGCAGAATAACACCGCGAACGTTACCTGTAAACAAATATCATTTATCAGGGTAATGTTTGACATCAACGAGCCAAGGCTTCGATTCCCGGACTCGGGTTATAAGCGCCTTGATTTTGCTGTTTCTCCATTCCACCGCCACGCGGAGATTCAATAGGGAGTTTAAGCTGCGATGACGGAAAGCTATGGCGACGCCAACGTCAAAAAGGACAAATTTAAATTTATTTTAAAAGGGAAAATGACTGTGTTGCACGTGCGGCACGCATTTCAGCGCGTTTCTTTGTCGTATTCCACAAAACGACAACGTGAAACGACTAAATTTCAGATTTTGACGACAACGTGAACTTTCAACAATGAACCATTTTTGTTCAATCTTTACTTGAAAACCGTTCGTACCCCAGCATCCAGTTACAGGATACTTCGCCCGTGTTACACAACGTGAGCAAGATGGAATAATCGAGAAATACTGTCGATAGCGTTAAGTTATACAGTCAACTCTCTCTTAACGGACACCTCTGTAAGACAGACACCTCTATAAGACGGACACCTGGTGCTGGTCCCCGCCGTTTCTTAGTCATTTTACTATAACCAAACTTTCTATAAGACGGACACCTCCATAAGACGGACAACGGACACTTTGAAATCGTCAACGGACACTTGTGAGGTGCTGAATGTGACCGCAAATTACGATTTAGGGAAGAAAAATTCTTGTACGTGACTCCTTTTAACACCAGACGTTTAATTGACAGCTCTTATCTTGTCACAGTACAAGTTAAAATTAAATCAGTCATTGTCCCATTCAAAAAATAACTTGGAGGTGACAACCGAATTGTATTGTAATTTAAAACAGGTAGGTTTCGTTCAAGCAAATAACTTAAAACAAACTTTAAACAGACGGGTATTCACTGTGCACAGGTTCAGCATTATTATCTTAAATTTCCTGGGGTCATGCTAAGTCGACTCTCTATAAGCCGGACACCTCTCTAAGACGGACAGCTGAGGCCAGTCCTGATGGTGTCCGTCTTAGAGAGAGTTGACTGTATAGATGAGTTCACGCTCTTGAGTGCATCATGGGTAATCAGGGCAAGATGGAGACAAATTCAAAGGTTTGTAAGGAAGTTCAAGGGGTGAAAAGTATTCACGACATGCAATTTTGGGTTTTTTATTTTACAAAAGATAAGATAAGCGCTCAAAGGTGTGGAAGAATAAATTTGGAGAGAATGGCTATTGTAGATATTATTTTATTAAAAAGAGTTTCTGCCATACATTTCCTGTAATTCCAAAGGCACAACTGAAATTACAGAGAATGAATGGAGACAAAAAATGCAATCTTTAGCAATTCCAAAGAACCGATACCAAGTCTAGTTCATCTCAGTTCTGCATATGAACGTATTTGTTTGGTTTATGAAGGCGAAAGTCTATAAAGTAGAATCACGTACAGTATACTTTGCAAGAGCGTAAACTCGTCTATTTCGGAGCGACCTTTTCCTTGGCTTTGTCCTAGCTTAGATTTCCTCAAGTAATGGATTTTCTCTGGGAACTTCGGTTTATCTGTCATACTAAAAACCAACAACTGACTTGATTTTTGAAGTGTCCTTAATCCATATTTTCACCACGTTGTACTGACGGAGCAAAAACTTTACCGCGCAAAACCCGTTTTAAATCTTTTGAAAAACGAAGCGGGAAAAAAGGGGTAGTGTCACGCTATTTTAGTCAAACTTCAAACCACTAAAAGACGTCTTTGCATCAATGAAAACCAAAAAATAATGCTGTAGTTTTGTTGCCAATGACCACTGAAGTGAACTGAAGCTATTCTTTGTTGTTTGCAGCCAAGGATGGAGAGGATGGAAAATGAATGGAATCTTGAAAAAACAAGCCAGTTTTTTCAAGTTTGGCGACATTGTCTTCAGAAAGGCACCAAAAATTAAATGCGAATAGCTCTCTGTGCTTTAAATGTATTTCATATCTTGTCCGTGTGCTGTCAGGAATGTTGCACGTGTGAGATAAAGTACTAATTTACATTTTTGCCCATTTTTGACCTAAAAACATCAAATTAGGCATGACAGTACCCTTTCATCCATATTTTCACCACTTTGTACTGACAGACCAAAGACTTTACAGCGCAAAACCCATTTTAAATCTTTTGAAAAACGAGGCAGTGATTAACGTATCAAACTAAATGCAGTTTTCCGTTAACACCATCATTCACGTACTTGGGGGCATTCATTTGCATACTTACTGTTAGATCTGGTGATTACATAAGGCACTTCTCTCCATCCATTCCTGCCAATGGGCCATCGCAGGTCACTTGCTTTATTTGTCCTCATGATGGCCCTTTTGGGTCTCTCCTGCGACTTCGCACCCCACCCCTGAGGTAACAGACGACTTGGATCGTCACCAGGCAATAAAAGCCCACGGTATCTCAGGTATTCGCGGATTTTTCCCGTCATGATAATGTCACCTTGGAACAGAAAGACACCGTCTGCAAGGAAAAAAAGAACGACGCAATGAGGACATCTTTTCACTTAAGCCATATATGAGGTTAATAAGCATTAGGAAAGTTTTATGATGACGTGAAAAGTGCGGCTAGGTGGTTTCGTTTGACTGGCCGCACCGTGGGATCAGATTTTTATCATCGTAATGCATCAACCGAAAATAACACTCTTTATTAGCTGTCACTTAAAATGCCACGAATTCGAACTTTGTTTTACACCATGATAATCAATGAATAGTCAGTTAAGGAAAGCTCTCCACCAGCTTTAATAGGGAAATTATTTAAGAAACGACGACGGCTACGACTACAACAACGCCACAAAGCAATAATATCATTGGTTAAGGGCCCACAGACGGATTTTTCGCGCGTTGCTAAGGAAGTGAAATGTTACTTCCGGTAAGTGACGTCATCATATCATGAGCTGACAAGAAAACCCACTCACTAGCAAAAGTCACCGCACAAACTGTTGTTTCCATCGAAGGTTTTTCCTTGCCCTTCCTTGCGCTCGATCTCAGAACAACTGAGCATGCGTAAACGAACTGACTTCCGGTTTGAGAAAAAGCTAAATTTCCGGCAGTCTTTAAATTGAATTAATTTTTTTTTACATGGCACGTTTCACCCCCAAATACAGAATATAGCAAAGCATTGATTTTTTCAAATCATCTTTTTTGAAAAAGTTATCGGTATTTCAGTATCGTTTATGTCTTTGAAAAGAACATTTTTCAAAATAGAAAGAAAACCATGCTTGGCTTGATGCAAAAACGAATACAAATTATCAAACCATCGATTAAATACCCTAATAACAAAGAGGGCAAAATTACTGAATGCTGATTGGTCAATGAAGAGGGTATTTTTTCTTAATTTTGCTTGAGAAGAGGGCAAAATTACTCGCTCACGATTGGTCGAGCGCCAAAAATTCTCGCTCCTGATTGGCTGAACGTACGTCTTCCACATTCAGTTGGTTTCTTCTGTTTGAGCAAAACAACTTCGTCTTCATCGAAGTTTGTCTTTTAATTCGCGCTGCATTCGCCGAAAAGGCATAAAGATTAAGAACTAGCTTTAAAAGATGATCTGGAATTTGAATTTTCGAGTGACAAGAAGAAGGGCAAAAGATTTTTTTCATGAAAAGCTTAAAACTTGGATCGACTTACATGGCGCCCGGCGTAGCGGGATTGTGTGGTTGAAAAACAAAATGATTCCTTTCGTCAAGGGCTTTCAGTTTACCACGACATCTTGCAGCTCAACAAAAAAGGTCACAGAACAATTTGCCATTGACGGGAGGAACAAGTAGCTCAAATTTGGTGGATTTCTTTGGACAAACCGTTTGCTATGTTTACGGATGCGTATTTGCAAGTGGTAAAAACCTCTACAGCACAGGTGAATAAAATAAATTGAAGCTTAACATTTGGTTTAATCGTTGTTACAGTTGTTCACGAATGAAACTCGTATTTTCCTCTCAAGTGGATGTAAATAACAATTATCTATACTCGTTTTGGACGCAAAGAACAAGTTGACTTGCTTGTCTGTTTGTTAGTTGTTTTGCTTCCGAGCGAACGAGTGTTTTAACTCCGCTTAGCTGTCTGTTTTTCGAGGTGCCTCAACAGTGTTAAGAAAATTTTGCCCTCTTTGTTATTAACAAGTAATCGCAATGGGGCCGAGTGAAATTAAGGATTAATATCACTTGTGTTTTCAGAAGTTGCTGAAATTGCCCTCGTCGCTGCGCGACTCGGGCAATTTCAGCAACTTCTGAAAACACGCGTGATATTAATCCTTAATTTTACTCGGCCCCATGCGATTACCTATACAAATTGCGTAGCACGGAGACAAATTTGAAGTTTTCTTTTATTGTTCACGTGACCATGGGCGTGGCATGATGACGTCATATTTAGGGTCATTGGCTTACAAAAGTTGGAAACTGACTAAAATAATGCCAAATTCTCTCAAATTACTTAACCATTACATCCTTAGCAACGCACCCCAAAAAATACGTCGGTGGGCCCTTAAAAGAGCATAAATAATCGTGCTGCACGTGCAAGTATATTAGCAGTCCTCATAAAGACGACGTAAACTCACTAAATTTGAGGTTTTGACGACAACGTAAGCATGCAACATAGCATCTTTCATTCTCTATTTTAACTTTAAAACCGCTCGTACCAATTTTATTTTTAGGATACTTCGCCCACATTGTAGGACGTGAACGAGACTGAATAATCGCGAAAGACTTATGATAGGGCCAAGTTATATTTTGAAGTTACGTTTTCGTCGACCGTCGCCATTGTAGATCTTAAATTCCCTAATGGCAGGTCAAACCAAGGTACTTAATAGCTTAAAGCGTTCATTTAGTTTTGAGAAGGAACTCTTCAAGCAGACCAATGATATCTCAAACCATCCGGGATATTGTTTGAGTTACCTACCTCGTGAACGGCCATTCTGTCCCGTTGCGTTAAGAATGGTGTCAAATATAGGATTCAGAGTCTGTTTTGCTACGATTAAAGGAAACAAAACCAATCAAAAAATAGTACAAAGAAATAAGACAAATAATGATAATACTTAAAAGAATACTCGAGCAGCACACGGCACATATTGCTTTCTTTCTTTGCACTGAGACGTTTCACTAAATGATCTGCGAGGGGATGGAAAACGACACTCTTATGGTCCAGTTTTGACGTCTCAAAAGACTCTGGCTACTCAAGAAATACTAGTGGATTTGATGGAGGTGCTGGATTGCACCGCCGACTGCTGTTTCACAGGATTAAAAAGAAGTTCAGTGATATGGGCTGTCCACGCCGTGGACTATTGAAGAGTCGTTAATGTGGATTTCCAATATCTTTTCTGTAACGACACTTTCTAGTATCTTCCCATTACTTTCGACACTTTCTAGCTTCCCATTACAGTTCATAGATAGTAGACTGGAGAGAAGAGACGAGAATCTAATTTCTTTGGACTGCATTCAGTGGGAGATTTAATTCAGATGAGCAATTTCCTAGACGTGCTACTTACTTTACATCGTTTAATTTAGCAACGTTATAATTACTGAGCTAAGTCCTTGTCTTTGAGTGAAAGAAAAAAGGTGATTTTGAAGACCAGAGTTATACAAAATGAAAGTTTCCAAGCCTAATCCAAGACTTGTGTATTGGGAGGTCCGCGCGAACCTTTGCTTGTCCGGCGACTACAACAACCAACCGTTGTCGTGAGTTCTGTGACAATTAGTACCTGGCTTTATGATCACATAGCTCGAACAGAGCTGAAGTACAAAAACCGTCATTACGCAACTCCCTAAGTATGTTATTGCAACCGCCTTTCATGGAACTAATATGGTAGTCTTTTGCATGGCTTCATGCAAATTCGATTACGTTTTCAACTGTGTTTAAACAATCACGTTTAGATATAAAAAGTGCATGGCAACGCGGTGGGATTGTGTGGAGTGGACAAATGGAACACTCACAAAGTCGTTTTCTTCCCTCCCTCCTTTCGACTGTTTGTGTCCTCGAGACCCGCAGCGAGGCCTACTTCAAAACAGCGACAACAACCTACCACAATATCCCCACTGCCTGTGCTTGTCGAAATCTTCGTTCAATGAGCACCACTCCTTCCCACTGTTGGAATCTTGTGTGGTACAGTCGTAGTAGGTTTCTCCCCGATAAGTGAAGGGAAACACACAACATTCTCCTTTCGTTGTGTTTCTGGTGTCGCAGACGTCCCCTGCAAAACCAACTGGAACAGAATCTCTTAATTTCTAAAACTGTACTGGATATTTCCTTTCCGAAATTTATGGTTGTTAGTCTATTATTTAAAAGTTCGCCATCCCACGCTTCGCCACGATATTTAAAAACAAAACGTCCAAAAGTGATCAGTCGTAAAATCGCATTTCAATTTCAACAAAGGTTCATAACTACAGTTCGCGTTTATTTAATAGTAAGTTGAAATGGCCCAAAAAACAATTCCTTTCCCCATGCGAGAATTCGTGAAAGTTTGGGCTTGAGTACGAGAACTAGCCCTGTTTGGAAACAAGATTGACCACGCCACTTTCAACTATGTTTTGACAACATTAACTTCAACTCGTTTTCATTTGCAATTAACATCCTTACAACTCAAAATTGAAAACTTTTCTTTCCGTCGAAAAGGTGAAAGGCTCAGTTTATAATTATTGAGCTTAACTGCTGAATGATGCCCTTAGCGCACAAAATTCAAGTCAAAACACAGCATTTACCTTGGGAATCAATGGGCGGTGGCTGAAGTGCAACCAGCACAAATGCAATTGGAAACAGTGGCATTTTACTGGAAAGTCGTCGGAAGTCCTTGCCGGATTGATCTTGAGCTCGTATATATATTAGTGAGAGAGGCTGCAACTATAAAGCAAGGCTTTTATAACCAGAAAAAGAGCCAAGTAGATGTAATCAAAATAAGGCTTTTCCTTGTCTCTTACTTGTGAACTATTTCTCAATATTTCAGATGTCGTACGTAAAAACAGCAGGATAGAGATATCAGATTTCCGTCACCTCGTTCTTTTGTGTCCTGCATGGACTTGCGATTTCCTGGCCCAGCTTTTGTTACAAACTACATGCCGCTGTATTACATCTGTCATCTAGCAACTATCATCCACTTTGTTGGATGAAACAAAGTAAGCTCACAGTTCACATTAGTATATGGAGCCCTGTTTCTTTTCGGCCCTTTTTGCCTGCTTAACGTCGCCATTTTTTCCTGAAATTCATACAATTTGACTCTTCCGTGCGTAAGTGCCAAAAGCTCAGCAGGAAGTGAGCGCGGTGAATCATCTTCATTCCAGAAATTGAGTGCCACAACACACAACAATTTCTTTATTCTTTAGTGACGGGGCGTAACTTAAAAACTGCAAAACGACTTTCAAACGAGAACAGTATACCGTCCTTATTTGTCCCGAAGTCCATAGAGAGCAGAGTCCAATTTCTATTTTTTTGTCACACGATCGTCTTTAATTCGTTTTCTACATGCAGCTTTCTTCACTCACACAATCCATTTTTTTTCCAGTTGCAACTGCACACTTTCCCACTTGAAAGCATTTTGTTTCAAGAACTCGGTTTTCGCATTCTCTAGAGGGTACCAGGTCGCGTCCCACGCGAAAGTTCGCGAAACAGCAAACATGATCGAAGGACTTGGGGATGCATAGGAGGCTACAAGGTTGTGTCGAATTAAGAGGCGTACGCGAACAGCGGATTGCGCAACATGCCTGCTTCAGCTAAGCGGGTTGAAAAAGAAAGTTGATGTGTGAAGAATAACAACTAAGTCATCCCCACAATCTCTAATTTATACAGTCCAACCTTTCCTCTTCATGAACTCTCCGTAATGGACTGAATTCTTCCGATACCGAAAAAATGTTCGTTTTTTTCCTTACGGAGAATTAAGACCGTGGCTCGTGTGTAAGGGAAGAGACGCGAAGACTGGCGAAGAGGCCAGTTCCTTCATTCGCGATTCTCACAATAACGTACCCTGAACTTTAGCAGGACTGCTTTAGGAGCCTCCGCCGTTACGGAGTTTAAAAACATTTATAAAACCAGCGACAGCATTAACGGCACAAAGCAATTATTTAATTGGTTTTAAGATGCGGATTTTACACGATTTTGCAAAGGTGGGACCATTAGGAAATTCTTAAAAATGGCTGATTTTGAAGGCAAACTTCTAAGACCGAAAAAAAACTAGGAAATAGAAGTCGCCCCGTGCCCTGATTAGTATGCAGTGAAAGCTCAAGGACTGCAGAAGATCTCTTTTCAAAAAAAGCAGTTTGGAAAAGAGTGTGGCAAATGCGGATTGTTTGCGAATTTGCTAATGCTTTCCTTAGAATAGCGCAAAGTGAGGGCTATTTTGTCGTCGTAATGCTTGAACGTTTTATTGCTACGCTCCCTAATATGGTTCGATATCAACAGGCAACGTTCCGTGGCAAACTCCAGAACTGAATTACAGATCAGTTGTTTACTCAGCACTGTTACAGGGTAGCAGCGACCCCGTAAGGCCGCGTGTGAACCCTGCATTTGAGAAAAGCTGCTTCCACGCAACTTATGCAGTTGTAATTTCAAGACAGTAGAGATAGTCATTTCGGCATCCAACAAGGATCCGCTTATCAACAACAACAGGAGAAGAAAATATTTCACCGGGCAATGAATACAAACCTAAGCGAACCCCAGAGTAAAGGTCTAGAACATTAATAGTTCCAACAGTAGTGACAACAAATACCGCTCGCCGTGCTTTAGTTGAGTCACATTTCTTGCAAGTTGCGTTACACGTCGCGTGACAAGCAGTGTCACAGTTTGTGACTTTCAATTCAGCGATGAAAGGGCTTGAATAAACTTGTGCATTGGTGCTGAAAGTCCACTGTAATTCGCCACACGGAGATAAGCAGTACACGTTGTTGTCATGGGAACCAAATACAACGTGTCCAGAACAGAGTGAATGACAATCCGACTCCATGAAAGTGGGAGAGCAAAAAATTGGAGCTTGTGTTTCAAACTTCCATAAGCTCTTTCCTTCATAATCAAAACAATAAATACATCCATCCACGCATGCACAAGCAATTCCCGTCGGCAACAACAGCAATGATGCAAAAATGGGTTTGGGACACTGCTGACTCCAAACGATTGCATGCTCAATGGTATGAATTGCAAGAACACGCCCGGACAGTGTTGCAATGAAGACCAAATGCAGGTCACTGCTGCTGCATGGGGAACTGAAGCAAGATCCCCCACCGCAATGTATAGCACATATGCATTTCTTGTTTATCACATCAAGCCCATACACATGCTGATCATGTGACCCACACCAGGCCACCCCTGTCTGTGGGTCGATGCAAGGAGAGCTTTTCACAGCTGCACCAGTTTGAAATGTCCAATGAGTTTCACCAGTGAAACGGTTAAATACATACACTTTCCCATCATAGCAACCTGAATCACAAAAAAAAAAAAAAACAGGACATGATTCTCTTAAACATATGAACCTCAAACAGATTTTATTATGGAACTATTCATGTTTGAAGGTCATTCTCGTCACCAGAGCCTCGGATCTTATGCCTGCGCTTGATCCGAGGCTCTGGGAACCTTTATGCAGAAGGACATGTGCTGTAGGGTCCTTATATCCTTATAGCCAAAAACTGGTTGGTCCACTCATGTCACATGACTCTAAATACTTCCTTCCGATTGGCTAAGAGGTATATGAGCCAAGCATACACGTACTACCACTTGCCACATTTTGTGCACATTGCAGAATTCTGATTTTGTTGGAGGCAACTTCTTATTTAAAAAAATATTTTCTGCACTTTTTTAGTAAAATGGAACTCCAGATTTGCTTTTTACTGCCATCAGCAGACTATGTCCAAAGTTGTTGACTTCTTGTTTCTTGAGACAATTTTCAGATAATAAGAGTTTGTGGTCTATTGAAAGGCAAAATGTAGTGGCATACCCAAGTTACCGGTAAATATTATGAAAACCAAACTGGTGTAGTTTATTAACGAATTCAACCAATGACTTGCACCAGAAGCACATGACCTTGAAGCGTGTAACTTGCAACTATTTTCCTTGGAACAAAGCTGGGGACTTTAGGACAACAATTTTATGCCCAAATATGGACGTTACGTCCAAATAAGGAAATTTTTAAACTCAAAAAAACCTGAGCTCTGAACCAGAGTTCAACGCTTCAAAGTCATGAACTAACTATGCTCTTACTCTGCAAGCACGCTCTTCATTATTGATCATGAGCAATTGGGAATGTATCAACCAAGATTGCAAGTATTGATATTTCAAGACATTCAATCTCGGAAATAGATAGCTTTCTCATTGGCTGCAATGCTTCAAGTGACTACATGTAGGCACTAACCAAATATCTGAAGTCTTACCAACTATGACAAATTTGCCACATGCTGAAAGAGTAGCAGAAGACTCTATTCTGTCCTCCACCTTCCTCTCCCACAGGACTTCGCCACCACTCAGTTGGACACACATAAACACGTGACCATGTGAGCCAATGAAAACTTCACCCTCACACCTTCCCGGTGAGTGAACCACAAGGGGGGAGGCATCAATGCACTTGTACAGACAGGTGCACCACTGGGAAGTGATGACAACCTTGAATCCAAGAGCCTCCTTTTCAATAGACGATGAGAGAGACTGCAGATGAGTATTCTCTTCAACCTCATTACTAGATACAAAGTGACACCAGTCTCCCTTTTGATCAGGTCCGAATGTTTGTGTTTGTCTCACTGCATTGTCATTTTCAGTGAGTTTGAAATTTCTGCAAACCTCACAAAAATTAAATTGGTTGCATCTTCGAACAGAACAAAAGCAGTTTCTAGCCTCTTTGGCACTGGTCATCTCATTATGATATGAATTATTGTTTTGAATGGAAGGTGGGTTTTTCATTGCAAATCTCTTCACACTGGCTATGCCATTATTCTCATTTAGGTGAGAGCTTCCATCAGTAATAGCCAACAGCTTTCGTTTTGGCAAAGCTTCGGTTATGCCAGTTTCACCCATTGTTGAGTTGGATCCAAGAGATATCTGTGCGTCCACGATATTTTGACCCACAATCGTTCTTAAGTCATCTCTTCGGCTGTCATTTAAGTTCCCTTGAGGTGGTCTGTTGTTAGAATCACCTCTAGCCTCAGTAAGCATTCTAGAAAGCTTACTCTCAACATAGATACAAAGAGAACCAAAAGTTTTGTTGAAAATATTATCTAATAACTCATGAAGCTCCACATGAACTTTTCCTTGGTTACATATCCAACACTCAATTAAATCTGCAAGCCTCACAGCACTCAAAGAAGATCCACCACAGGCAAGGAACATGTCATCTTCCATTACATTCTCAGCATCATGACTTTCAAGATGTTTTCCAAGAAACGAAGGTGTTTTGCTTTCATCATAAATGAGCAAACTTTCTTTCCAAGCAAGTTCAAGAAATTCTCTCACAGATCTTGTCCCAGGAGAGTCAGGAATTTTCTGAAGGATGGTCAACAAGGCAGCCCTATTAACCTTTCCATGGGCTGTCATTGGCAAATGAGAAACTATGTGAATACAATCAGGCTGTGCCTCGTGTGGTAGCAGTTTGACTAAGTCACGCCTCAAAGACATCACATCATTTTTCTTGTCTGACGAATATTTGCCAACCACAAACAAATGAATTCTAGAGTGATTGTTGTTCAGTTTCTCTAAAACCAGTGAACATGCCTTGCTTGGGAGTACTTCAGAAATTTCCCGTTCAATAGAATCTAGGTTTATTCTTTTCCCCATACGTTTGATCTGCCGATCGTTTCTCCCACAAAACCAAATGCAACTGTCCTTAACAAAGGCCCAGTCTCCTGTCGCTCTCATCGTTCCCTTGACAAGAGACCTTTCATCACCAAGAAGACACACGCGATCTGAGCCACCTAAAAGGACAGAAAAAATATTTCCAATGAGGGCAAAATAATGAGAGATGTGCCAATCTTGATAATATTATTGTCCTCTTATCCTTCTCTGATCCTTCTCCTAATTTACTTCAAAATCACTTGTGTCTAGAAATGCAGGCAATACAAAAATTTTTAATGATCCTGTTACGATAGGAATCAGTAATATCTTAGTAAAGGTCGTTTAAAGGAACTTAAACATACTTTTCCTAAGGTAAACATTAGTCATTATTGTCTTGGTTCTTTGAGACAGTTAGAGAAGAACTTACATGTTAGGCATGAACAACGTTCTAGGGAGAGTATAAAAACTAACAACTAAGATTGAAAATATGTGGACCAAACCTATGTAAATCTGCCCCATGCCTTCTTGAACAAGGCTTCCACTTTCACCTCGAACTTCAATGACTGTACTCAACAGGGGACGACCAACTGGGATATCATTTGCAAGATCAACAGGAATATCCCCAGGCATTTCATCAAAGGAATCACCATCACTTAAACTGCATCTGTTATTCACCAAATGTTTTATGGGAATGGGATAGCATGAAGCCCAACAGGACACCTCAGTAATGCCATAAAGATTGTAAATCAAGGTGTTGCTGCTTGGAGGTCTCCATTTTCTCAAGGTGGACAGTGTGGGACAACATTCTCCTCCAAACGCAAGCACTCTGAGTGAGGAATGGACATTAAGAACTTTTGACTTGATGAGCTCTTCTCCAAAGTAGTGCATCAAGGAAGGTGTTGGCTGATTGATTAGAGGAAGGACAAAAGAGTTAGCAGGAATGATGACGAACATGAAAAAAGGCTTACGGTGTATGTCTGGCCACCTAAGCAGAAACAGCCACAAGTCAAAAAGGGACTTTGCAGAGTGCTGAAAGATGTAGATGTAGATGATGACGATTTTTCTGTAGCTATCTCTGTGTTATTGACTACCCAGTACTTGCCTAATGCAGTGTTTTACCATGCAAGAGGTGGAGGTTTTATTAGTTAAAGGAAAGGAACTTTATTTAAGTGTCTAGTCATTCTAGCACTGGAGCACTAATTGGAGACACTGTAAACTGAAATTAACAGTTAACGCAAATCAAGTCAAATATTGGTTTTTGAGGAGAGGGGAAACCGGAGTACCTGGAGAAAAACCTCTTGGTGCAGAGTAGAGAACCAACAAACTCAACACACATATGACACCGAGTCTGGGAATGGAACCTGGGGCACATTGGTGGGCGGCGAATGCTCTCACCACTGTGCCATACCGACAGACTGAAAAATAATGGTCAACAGGTCTTCCTAGTCCCAAACGAGGGGTCTATCACAGACCCTATCAAACAGCCCTGTACTGTTCACAACCCTCCTATCATGGCTCTCTATGCAGTTTTATAAATGTGTACTGAAAATATCATGAATGCCTCCTCTGATTAATTTCATTGCACTCACATTTTCAATTTTGCACCCACACTCACCTGAAGGACAGTGACTTTTTCCACATCAAAGAGAATCTCACACAGCTTCGATGGAACCATTTTCACAGAGTCAGGAACCATGACAAGTCTGGCCCCTGCAGCAAATGTGACAAACATCTGTACAACAAAAGGGTCAAAGGTGTAGGGTGATGCTAAAAAAACCACATCATCTGGCGATACTTGAAATATTTTCCTACCAAGAAATAAATAAGGAGTATATACCATGACGTGAGGCTCCACAGAGTCGACTAAAGGAGTATTTCTTGTCCTCAGAGGCTGCACATTTTTGAGTCACTACACTTGCAGTCGGCTTTCTTGATGTTGTTTAATTGATGTATTTCTGCACTACAACATAAGCATGTAGCTTTTGATACTTCTACATATGAACATTCTTTTCTTAAAAAGATCATGGGATAATGTCAGGACTGCAGAGCCTTGAAAACAGTGCAATGCATTGTAAATGGAAAGGGGCAAGGCCCTCCTGATCCCATGTTTGATGCTTGGCTTCTTCAATCACTCATTTATTTTCATAACGTTCTCTTTTTTTGTCCACTACAGAGCATGGTAGAAGGCTAAGGGCTGAAGCCTTATACATGTACATTGTACTTTGTTGTTGTCTTTTCTTTTACAGGTCACAGCACACCAATGGCGCACCAAGACAGTGTCTGGTGCAGGACTTATACATGCAGTTTCATTTTGCCTGTGTTGACCCACTGACACCTCAAATACCCTAGGACACCCAGCTGACCCCCAGCTGACGAGTAAAATTGTGTGGCGTTACACAGATTAAAATCTGTCAAGTCTCACTCCCAGGGGTCCATGGGTTAAGATATCAAGTTAAAGAACACCAGGAATATTCAGCCTTCAGCCCATCCAAGTACCTTAGCCCCAAAACTTACTTACCCTATATCTGCTATGTTTGGTACAATACAGCAATGAGGCACTTTCACTGCTTTCGGCTCCCCAGTCGTACCAGAACTTTGCATTATATAAGCAAGATCCAGTGAATTAATCTTCTCTGCTTCTACTGAAATGCGTGGTTGTTTTCTCAAAAGTGTAAATCCGTTGGCATGAACCGCTTCATTTGCGATAAATTCAAACTTGTATCCATGACTTTGTTGATTGTGGTCCCACTCAGTCATGCGCTTTTGCAAATTCTCCACTAACGTTTTGTCGGCGAGAATCTCACTAACACTAAGCTTTGACAAAAACCTGCAGACAACGCCTGGTGGCCAATTAAGACCAATTGGTGCGAAGCAACTTCCATGTTTTAATATTCCAAGTAAGCAGGCGACAAGTTCAATTGATTGCTTTGCGTAAACTGCTATTACATTCTGCTTGTCAAACCGTGAGCCTAAATAGTCTGCAATTCTGGATGCTTGCTTATCAACTTCCTGATAAGTTGAGTGTTGTTGGATCGGCCCAGAATTGAAAGTAATGGCGATATTCATTGGAAAAGAAAGAGCAGATTTCTCAAACACAGAATAAAGTGTTTCAACTTCCATTCTAGTAAATTCATTCAATTTAGCTGTGTTATAGTCACTCAGACTCTCTCTAGAGGGTAAACGGAATCCCTTTTTTTAGGCCTTCTACCAAACCACTTCCAAGTCACAGACAGGAAAAAAGTAAATCACTGAGTAAATCATCTCCTTTCTTCTGAGCTCCAGCCTTGTGCTTGAGCGGTAATTCGCTTGAGTTACACGGAACTCCTGACCCAGATACAAGTCCGCCATGATTGAGCCCTCGTTCCTCGAATAGTGGAAAACGCTAAATAAAAGAGAGGTACCTCATGTATGTTGTGAATATAATATACCTTTATTTTCAAACATACTCCTGAGCATCTAATACAATCGAAAGCCACTGTCCAATGAACTGTTTACAAGTCCTTTCTTGAAACGTGATAACTGCCAACAAAATGAACACTTTTCTATCTCGTTTAAACACCGTGTTTGCCTTTACCCTCACAGTGTTGGCGACTCTGACGCTTTCATGTTTTCTATCAACTTTTTATAACACAAATCAAGCCCAAGTACTTCTTCAAACAAAGAAGGTTTTGGTGTAAGTATATATCACAGGGTTTTCTGTGATCAAAGACCTTGAATGTCTTGATCAAAGATTTTGTTTTCGCGTGCCCTAACTTGGTCTCAAATTTTGTTAGGAAAAATGTTCAAGACTTTGGCGTTAGCAAGGACAAGAATGACTTGGGTTTCATTACGTTTGACCTACAAACTAATATCCTTTTTTGCCGCTTTACGAAGAAGTAGTCACTAGTGGAGGTGACTAGTGGTGGATATTTACAGAGCCACATTGTGGCAAGGTAAATGTCCACCACTTTCACCAACATCGAAAGAAAAGCCTAAAAAATTCAGGCTTTAATGGGATATGAACCCTGACCTCTGTGATACCGGTGCAGTTCTCGGCCAGTTGAGCTGTCAAGTCGTGTGGGAGCCGGTCATTTTGTGAGTTCAGGCTTTCCTTTCTAATTACTGCTCAAGTAACTTAATTTAATAACTGCGATGATCAGCATCTCAACCTGATCAAATTTCCTGATTCGGCTCAAAGGGCAAAACTTGTATATCTGATGGAAACAACTGAAGGCTTAGTGAATTATTTGATAAATTTGATTCAAAGGCTTTGAAGGTGATGACAAATTATTTTGAATTTGGATCATGGAATGTCCTAGAAAACAAAGGGAAAAGGTGTTTGTGTGACTTGTGTTCGGTGAGAAGAACAAGGGGCTAAAAATTCTGTGAATGTTCTCTCAACAAGGACATTTCATAGACGTTTCAAAGCAATTTTATTCATATTCTCAGTATTAATTTTTTAGTGCCATTATTGAACTTGTTGTTGTGTGTAAAGGGTTCAGAATCTGAAAGTATTCTGATATCTTCAGTTGGTTTCCTCCATTGAAGTATCGAAATCCTTTCCTATCGGATAATAATCAATGCCATTGCACTATGGGTGACCATTAGATGTCATGAAATATGAAACAAATCAATGTCTGTTCTTTGGTCACAAAATGTATAAATTTGTCAAATGTTACCTGGAGCACTTACATTAACTTAAAATAAAAATTTATGAAAAATTTATGTAAATGCTTTGTTTATAGTGGAAGTGCACTTAGCTATGAAACTAGTTCACAGGCACTCCACTTTAAATAATCTGAAAGAAACAATTCAAATTTAATAGAAACATGTTAAGAATCTCAACTGGCAGGAGGCAACCAGTTGGCTATTTACAAAGCATGGTAGAATTGAACCCAGAACAACCAGAAACAAATCAAACTTTACTGGCCATTTTCAGGTGTCACAATTTCCTTTGTATCTCAAGAACGGAGAGAATTTAAGTCGTCAAACTTCACAGGCGTGTTTCTTTTAGTAAGCTTGAAAACATGTTAAAAGATCGGCTTTTCAAAACGAGCGGTTGGCAGTTTAGCAAATGGCTTTTCAGGCCCAAAACGTTTTTGGGACCTTTGAGAAACAGGCCCCAGAGGCTAGAACGGGATTTGAACCCCAGGCGATCGCGTGCAAGCCAACGCCCTAACAACTGGACCACACTGCCTCGTCCTCAGTATTCTCCTTAACGTTTGGAACATTTGAAGGGTATTTTCAACTGGAATGTCAAGCAGCTTTTCCTTTATTTAACAGCCGAATATTCCACCAAGAGTAATGTAAGTGATCTCCTTTTTTGTTACATCAATTTGGTGAAGTTTTGTGCAGGTAAATAAGGGATTTTTTTTCTCCAGCATGTAACAGATTACCATGTAAGTGTGACGCAAGTTGATTGGCAACAGGCGAAAGGACAGCTGAAATATCACAGTCCTTGGCAGGAATCATCCGACTGGTGTGACGGAGGTCGTGGTTTCGATTCCTGGGGCTTGTTGTAAAATACGCAATGCAATGCAATATACGCAATATATGCAACGCAATATGCGTAATATATGCAATATACACTGACGTCAGTCCTAGGACTCTGATTTTTCAGTTGTTTTTTTGCCTGTTGTTATCCTTCCCCCACCCCTTTTCATCATTCATGTAATCATGTTTGTCATCATTACAATAATAAAGATTTTTGACTTAACCTATGGACCCCTAGACAGCCCCACCCCCCTCCCCTCTTCCTTATTGAGGAGGAAAATCTATCAAGTCTCACTCCTAGAAGGCAGTGGGTTAAAGAGGACATAGTTATTGAGTGGATATAGAGGTTGTTAACCCTTTAAGCCCCGAGGGGTTCCCCATTGACGAGTAAAATCGTCTGGCGTTAGACAGAGTAAAATCTATAAGTGCCATTTGGCACTATCGGGGCTGAAAGGGTTAATTAAAGGGGGTGTAGATTTTGAGTGGATATCTCACTTGAGGTTGTTAAGCAACTTTCATATTTCAGTATTCCAACTAAGCAGGCGACAAATGTAGTGTAGCAGCTCTTGTAACCCGCTATTGTTTAAGTCGTTGTTTCAATAATATTATTGTTCAGTCTTTTGTTTTTGGCTAGGGTAGTGAGCCGCGATCGCTTAATATGTTACGAGAGCTACTACATCACCCTTTTTTAATTGTCTGGCATTAGACAGAGTAAAATCCTTTAATTGACAATGTATTTATCACATCCAGAAAAAAGCAGTCTTTTTTATAACTTCAGAAATTCAATCAAGTGGTGATATGGGACAAGATCATCCTTCGAGGAGACAATGCATTTCTCGACTACCATGGCATCAATACAAAATACTACTTCTTTGATGATGGCATGGGACTTAAGTATGAAAAATAAATTTAATCTTTTATTCTTAGAAACTCCATTGAAATGTCATTAGTAATGACCTCCTGAACTCCTTTAAAGTGCAGCCAACCTCAATTGTTTTTATTATTACGTAGTCATTTACTTTTCCTATCACACTGCAATCATGACAGGAGCTTAAAGCTCATACTTTTTACGGTTACATTTCTCAAATGTTCAGAGGTTAAATGTTCTATTCTCTATCAAGAAACCTATGCGCACATGTATTTATTTGCCCAAAGGAGCTTAGTTAAAAGGACATTTTATATTTGTATTATTGTCAAATAAAAATGGTGAAATAATAAACAATTATTCGCCTCAGGCTCAGTGATTATCGGTGAATATTCACTGATAATCACTGAGTCTGAGGCAAATAATTGTTTTAGTATAAATTTTTTTTATTTTTATTTTATTTGACTTCGCCCCAACAAATGTTGGGCAGGGAGGCCACAACAGCATAACCAATTACTGTGGTCCCAAGGTGATTATTACATTCACTTACAGTGGCAAAATGACTACTGGGAGCCATTTTGTTCGTCGAAGTGATTATCGGCTGATAATCCGAGATAGCGAGCCAATGAGAGTGTGCGATTTTATAATCACCTGTGTATTTATACTAAAAATTAATAACCTTAAGCAAAGCAATATTATTGAAATGGCTGATTGGGGTCAAGTGAATGTGACTGGACAAGGAAGGAGAGGAAGGAGTGGGATGATTAGTAAGATGACATGGGTCCATGCACAGCATAGCAACACCAAAGGAACAAAATTAATGAGAAATTATACAATCAGTTTCAGCATATGACCACCTGTACTGTTAAGTTTGTTATCAATTTTTTTAAGAAAGATATTGTCATCCTGTTTTTCTTTCAGGGGAAACAAAAATGTCAGCCTTTACTTGTCCTGGAATGTGATTCCCAATGCTGGAATCCTTCCAATGATAACACAGAAGAACAAGTTCTATTTTGACTTTCCTGAAGAATACACTGTAAACAGAGGCGGATTTGATAGATTAAAGTAATAGTTTTGTTATGGATATTGTGAATATGAAGAGAGTTAAGCTCATTCGAGAAATATACAGAGTTTCAGTGTCCTGTAGAAATAGGTGATATTTCCAAATTCATGGCAATTTGAAACACCTGGTTGATTTGTTACTCCATGTCCATGCTAAACTGCACAATAATTATTCATCATTGACTGCATTTTAGATTCCCTGCTACATGTAGCAGAGGTCCCTTTTCTTTTGCGTTCACAGGGCTGACAAGAACGGGAAAATAGACCTCCGCCATGGGTCGAAACTCACTTTGATCCAACCGCCATCCATAACCTCGGAAGGCACTCTTTTAACCGCATGCCCCATGACATCTTTGCTGGCTGTTACTTGAGTCCGCTTTGTCCAGCAAATGCCTTCACAGTAATAATTCCACTGTTGTTATGTAAGCCCACAGAATGTGAAGTGTGAGGATCATGTGAGGATTCTGTCACTAAATAAATGCCAGGCATGCTCAACAGATCCTCAACACAGTGAGTTTCAACCGCTAGCATGGAACATTTTAGACTGATGAAAGAGCTTTGGCAGGCTCAAGGAGGAGGGGGGTGGGGGGGAGGGGTCTTACTTTTACCTTTTTCTTGGTAGATTTTCAATAGATGTGGAAAAAAAAAAGGAATGACTACAGTTTATGTGGTTTCAACCCCACTCTCAAGGCATGCACAGACTTTCACTTTGCTGATACTGGTTTGCCCTTATGATGTTGATTTGGATAGAAACGATTCCTGCAGCTTTTGACATTCAGCAAAATCTCACACTTTCACCAACAGATTATCCCTCAAGTATTTACCTTGCTCAAGAAATTAATACTTTTCTCATGTTTTGCTTCTCTTTGAAATTAGAAAGTATCAAATTCTGAAGATATGATAGCCAACTAGCATGTTGAATGTGTTCAGAGAAATAATTTGTTATTGCTTTGGTAAAAACAGGCAAGTCGAGGGTGGACACAAGAACTTCGATACAGTGGTTGATGCAAACGTTGATTCATAAAAAAATATCCCTTGAGCCATGTCCTATCCTTTCTCAATGGAACCCAGTTGCGATATTAATTTGACCGTGCACCGGTGGCTCAGTTGGTTGAGCACCGGACTGTCACGCGGGAGGTCGTGAGTTCAACTCCGGGCGGAGCAACATTCAGGGGCTTTAAATAACTGAGGAGAAAGTGCTGCCTTTGTAATTACATCTGCAAATGGTTAGACTCTCTAGTCTTCTCGGATAAGGACGATAAGCCAGAGGTCCCGTCTCACAACCCTTCAATGTTCATAATCCTGTGGGACGTAAAAGAACCCACACACTTGTCGCAAAGAGTAGGGCATGTAGTTCCAGGTGTTGTGGTCTGTCTTCTGTGATGTATCATGGTTGGGAGGTTAAATGCTCGGAGAAATTAGCTACACCAAGCTACTCTAAAAATCCGAGGGTAAATAAAGATATATAATATATATAAACCCGATGTGAATTAACAGCAAATAGTACAGACCAGAAGAGTAAAATGAAGGCAGGTCAAAATTCTTGTACTTTACTTGCTTTCAACATTGAACAAAACAGACTACTCAAGAAGTAATAATAATAATAATTTACATCTTGGCATTTCAGGTCAACTGATTGCCTCGTAAGAAAGCTACCTACAAAATAACGACAAATTAGACAGAACTACATGTACCCAAAGACTTCCCATCATGTGACTTTGTTGAGATGCCCTCCTAATTCCAAAGTTTCGTTGTGCAGCTTTGGAGTTTGCATGATGACTACCCATGGTTTGCTTTAATTGTTTATTGGATCAGTGACGTATCAAAAAATAATAATATTATTGGCCAAGAACCAGTGGGATGTTTGTACCCCAAACGATTCTTCCAATTATTGAGCTCAAATATTAGGGGACTTTAATATGCGAGGAGGACAATGTCAATGGCTAGGAGACCGTTATATAAATATATCATTTCCTGTTATAATATACAGTAATAATGTTGCTATTATTCCAATATTATTCATCACCCTTGCTGCGATCCTCTTGGCCAGCACCATGGATCAGTCCGTGGGGCTGGCCAAGAGGATCACAGCTCTGGAACAAGAATGCCCTTGTCACAGCGTTTTGTGTTCCCCGGTGTTATCTGTTCCCCCGAACACTGAGCACTAGTGCTGAGTGTTCCCCCTTCCCTCCCCATAGAACATTCCAGTGCTGGTATTTTTTACAGTTCAGATGTTATTGTTTTATTGATACAGAAAGTATCCTAAACATGCATAAAAAGCTAACCTTAGGCCTAATTACATGTATGCGTAAACAAAAGTTTATAGGCCTAAGGCTAACTTTTTATGCATGTTTAGGATACTTTCTGTATTAATAAAACAATGACATGTGACCTGTAAAAGATACCAGCACTGAAATGTTCTATGGGGAGGGAAGGGGGGACACTCAGCACTATTGCTCAGTGTTTGGGGGAACAGATAACACAGGGGAACACAAAATGGTGTGACAACCTTGCTTAAGCTCACTAATAATGATTATTGTTATGCAAACGTTTTCTGTCTTGTTTTGGTAAAAAACATTGTGCTGATTGAGTGAAACCAAGTGATACGTACCACTAACAAAAGTCATGAGAAGTGTTCAGAGCCTAAATCTTAAAGCAGTCTTTGATAAAGACTTACAGGCTCTGCATTGCCACCACAGAGCACACACAAACAAGGCTTGGGAAAGAAATGCTGCCATCTCATATCTAGCACTTGCTTCTTGTCTGAGCCATTGTCTTTTAGTTAAGTGACAAATTTCCAAACTCCAGCAGATGTAATCGTACATTTACAATCAGTGCTTAATTCTACTGAAGACGTTAGTAACCCAACTATTTGGAGCCTTTGTTCAGCTACAGAAAATCCATCACTTCTAAGCTTCCCATTAAAAATTGCTTGTCCAATGATTAATTTTTGTTGTTGTTTGATTCTTCCAAAACAAATTGCGAGGTATTCAACATTGTAACAAAATACCATCAATCGGAGTTAGTAATAATATTATCATTGTAAGTTTTGCTACTTGAATTTTAAAAATCCCTGAGTATACATTTACATTTCATTATATATAACATTTCATTGTACTACAATAAAATTGTCCTTATTCTACATAAGCTGTGTCTTTTTATCCTCTCGCTTCATAAAAGAGGATGTAACCAGACTCTGATGCTTTCTGGATTTCAGATGTCAAACCGTAGAACTCTTCAATTGCTTGTGCCTCTATTTTCTACAAAATACAATTATTATAATAATTTATTGCACACAAAATTATTATTACAACAAACAAAAAACAACAAAAAACCTTTATTTCCCTGATACACTAAATAGGATATAATTACATTTTGATGAATTAAAAAAGAGAAAGGGCTGGCTACCTAGAATAACTACCAAGTTAAAAGATAGGTAGCCAGTTCCATACATAAATATTCATACAAATTTAGGACGGCATACACACATACACACACACAAACAGAACAGAGACCACAAAATAAACACTTAAGGGATAATATTACTTTCATGAACAGGAGAATTTTAGAACAGAAAAGAAACTAAAGCTATAACTAAGGGAAAGGACTTGTGAGTTTATACAAAAGCCTTAACGGAGAGGATTATACGTGTAGTTTTTGACTGCTTAAGCCATTGACACCTCAAATGCCCTTGCAAGCCCCCAGTTGACAAGTAAAATTGCCTGGCGTTAGACAGAGTAAAAGTTATCAACACTTTACAGTTGTGGTGTTCACAGTTTAACTTAAAGTGCCCCTGTGACCAAAAAATCAATTCATATTTTTCTTTGGATTTCAAAACTATGTTAACAAAACACTAAGTGACCCACGTTTTAAGCCTTGATTTCAAAAAGACACCTCTTTATTTTAACTGTAATTTTCCTATTTAATGGTCCGCCATTACTAACATTAAGTTCTTGAGAGAGCTGGATCAAGGAGAAAATGACGTCAAAGGCTCACTAGTTTAAGAACGCAATACGTGTGTACGCCGCAGAATTAATATGCAGCATGGGGGTTTTGGGCTTTCAGACTTTTAAACTCACACTTTGCATTATAATAAGCTGCGTTCACACGCTAACATTTTAAGCTAGTGAGCCTCTGACGTCACTTTTCCCTGGATCCAACCGTCTGAGGTCCAATCGATCAGTTTTGAACGCGAGTAATGGCTGACTGTGAAATCCAAAACTTACACTCAAAGTAACCGGCCTTTGGATAAAAATCAAAGCTCAAAATTTTGCCAGTCAGGTGTTAAGCAAACACACTTTCAAAATCTGAAGTAAAAAAGGAAGTGGTTTTTTTGATCAGAGGGGCACTTTAATGAGTTAGTAGTGTAGCTGTGAGCATTTTTCCTACGAGATAAAAAAATTATCACTTTTGTTTTGAAAATGCTGAGAAAGTTTTTCTTGTTTTTTTTTTGCCTCACAAAATTTCAGGCAAATCTCAAAGCACCAAAAATATTAGTGAAATGACATCAAGAGCAAAGGTTGTGTGTAAAGGGTTAATATAATTCAATGACAACAGTAGTTTATAACCTTTGTGTACATGTACATCCATGCAACTAGTCATGCATACAAGACGGCATAAAAGCCTACCTCAACAATATCATCATCAAACAAAAGCCAGAGTCCATGGCTTTTTACTATTGTGATATAATGGCCTCTGTTAGGTCCACTAGAAAAACAAAAATCAAGAAAACAGTTATTACAACCTTGCATGCCAATAACCAGTAACTCACCATGGCCTGCCCTATGATCAGAACTTCACTTTTTTTGGCTAATCTTTCTGCTTATTATTATAATAACATGGACTTATTGTCATTGCAAATACATTGCCTTGAACGTTTTTGTAGTTTGCACTTCGTTTCCCTGAATCATTGTTAGCAAAACTTTGTCTCTTCAAAGTTGGTTATTAACAACAATAAATATTGCTGTTGAACAAACAGAGAAAAGCTTTGTTTTGAGATGTTGATCAACCAAAGAAAGTCAGCGGTCCATGTAGCACAAGGTTTCTGTGGACTCGTTCAGGAGGTAACTCCCACTACAGTTCAAATGTTTATCCTTTTAAATTAGTAACTCTTTATCTAATTATTTTTATACAGTGCTATGCTTGGTCCAGATCCACACAATCCAAACTGCTCTGTGATTTTTTGTGGAATCTCAAAATGAGTTGCCAGAAATTAGTACCGGTTACAGAAGACTGAATGCTGAATACTGGAGTTCTGTCAGCAGTGTCATGCTAATGAATTTTAAATGAATTTTATTATGAATGTTGGGCAGACCTACAAATTATATTCTATTGAGTGTTGGTGCAGTCATACTTTGACCCATGGCAGGCTGTTAATTAACTTAAAGGTGCAGTAGTCTGATATCAATTGAAAGCAAATGCGTCAACTGGTAATTTGACTTGACAAAGAACCCTTATAGCACCCAACTCCTCCCCACCCCGACAAAAAATAAGAGACGTGAAATGGTAACAAAACAGCTACTTGTATTAGTATTATTCAAGGCCTTACCTTCCACAGTGAATGACAACTGCAACAAGGTCGTAAAGTTTTTCATGATTAATTGCATCTTCAGACTATGATACACAATTGAAAATTATTAATTATTAAACATTTGAAACTGCATCAAACAGAAATTTGAAAGTTGCTGGGAATTGTGTAAAATCAAACTCTGAGATATTGTTAAAACTGGACATCAAAATGCACTGTATACTGTTATCCTACAGTGTGTACAAACTTCACACCAAAATGTTGTTACTGAAATTCAAAGTCACAGTTAAGCCAGGTTGGATTCAGATTTTTTATTTTCCTTATTCCCCATTTTAAAAAAAATCTGTCTTATTTACTTGCCTATCCCATTAAAGCACTTGTATTCTCTGTATAAAAATGGAAGGGGGCTGCAATTTGCAAGGCAGACAAATGGTGAGCATCACTTTTCAGCTGAAGTATGCCCAATAATAAATAACTCTATTACTGGTACACTCAAGTGAAGACCACTGCTAATGCCTGGGATATGATTATTGTGTATGTATTATGGTCCTGGGGGAGGGGGGGGGGGGGAGACTCCCATTTATTGTAGGGCCAGTATGATCACCTGAAATTTCCAAAAATACCCCTAAAAGATGAGTCTTATGAAGGTGGGCATGGCAACATAAGATTTTTACCCCTAAAAGATACCAGCTAAAAATGGAAAAAAATATTATTTTTAAGCATTTTTAATAGTTCCAGAGACGTCAACTTCAAACACCTTCTGCTTGAAAAGTTTAGAAAAGCATTGTCATAATTGTCAGTGGATCTATTAATAATTTCAAGAACAGTGAAGAAGTAAAGATACCCTGAAAGATACCAGCTTCTAAGACTTTGGTGGCCCAAAAGCCTTTTAGACACCATAAAAGATACCAGATCCCTGATCCCTGATTTTGACCCCTAAAAGATACGACAATCATCCACGCCCATCCCCCGCCCTCCGGATTATGGCTGCCACCCTTTTGTCTTTTGTTACTAAGGTGAGAACTTACTGTGTTAAAGAGTCTGAGCTCAAATGGAAATACTACACGGTAAGAAAGCTTGGTATATCTTTGTAACTGCTCCATGTACTTGAATCTCTTTAAGTGTAGGGCGAGTATTTTTGGAAGTTTCTTCACTCTCATCCTAAAAGCAATAATTAATTAAAAGCATCTTCAGCAAGGTTTTACCACTTATCATTGCATTAATTAAACTACATGTACCGAGCGTATATTCAGGGTAATTTGGTACTTGTCATGACCAATTTCTAAGGATGTGTTATTTTGGTGGGCTTGTCCTGTGGCATCGATAAAGCAAAAAAATAATTAATGAGCTACTTGTCACCTTTTTTGAGCCTCTTGTTTACTACAGCACGTCTCACAGAAATACTTGTGTTCACTGCATAGTGTCTCAGTTGATGAGAATCCTCTGTTGGCCAAAAACAGAGAAAGAAAATTTAGCATTCTGGCCAGAAGAAAAATTAATGATGGGGAGTTAATCCCCTTTTCAACACCTTTCCAGCATCACCCAACACCACCTCCGCCATGCCTTAACTTTGGAAGGGTTGCATGTATTGTAAAACAACAACTACTACTTATAAATCACACCACTGTACCAGAGACTGTGTTTTACTTTTTGGGAACAGTTTGTGGCAATCTCAAGATCTCTCACATAGTTTACAAACAAGGGAGTTATACCTAAAAAAAGTATACTGATCCAAGAACAGAAAGTTTTGACATTTGTAGACGCCATTTTCAAATAAGCAATTTTCAATTCTGTGATTTTAAGACCTCTGGGTGTTTGCACAACCCCAAGTAATGATCCAGCCAGGGTTTAAATCGACGACTTAGAATAAAGAAATTCCAGTGTTTTCTGCAAGTGAACCATTTGAAATGCAGCAACCAGATTAGAATTCAGTAAAAGAAATTACCCAGTGAAGAAAGTTGAAACTTACTTGAGACAATGTGTTATCGATGTATTTTGTTCAACATCCACTGAAAGATCCAAAAATGATTCATCCTTGCTACTAACCTAGAAGTAGTTGACGAGTGAAATTGTTTGATGTTAGACAGAGTAAAGTCTGTCGCGTTTCACTCCCAGGGGTCAATGGGTAAACCCATTTGAATGAGTGCCTTATTATTAGAAGGTGTTCAAGTAGGTGGAAAAGAAAGCTCATAACCCTTTCAACTCTATCACTGAGATTTTACTGTAGTTTAAGAGCCAATAGATGATTTTCACTGTCACGCAACAAAATAAAAATCAAAACCGTTCAATGAAATGAGCCAAAAACTTGTTATGTTGTAGGAGACAAATTAAAAAATCACCTCACCAATTCTCAGGTGTGTGCTGTGCATCGTTTCTTGAGTTATTTGTCGAAGCGTTTCATGCAACTTTATAGAGTTTTGTATGGAGCTGCCACGTTGGTGCACCACCATTGTCAGTGCTCCAATATGACATCCAGAAATCAACACAAACATCTGGAATTCACTTAGTTATAAAGGGGTTTATACCTTTCACTCATGACTTCAAATACATGTGTGTGAACACATCTCCTAATGTACTTGAGATGCTCAGGCTGCTGAGATTCATAGGCGCAGACATTTTTTTCAACACAAAGTGACAATTTGGAAAATTCAAAATGCTGTAGTTTTGAAATGAAAGATGTCAATTGGAACTGGAATCTTGAAAAAAGACTTTTTTCTAGGTCATCTTCAACCTCCTACATAGATAAAAATTCAAAACACCTTGCAATTTTGATTTTAGAATTTGATGACATCACTGTGAAAACCATCTATAAATAATGATATTGTCTCACTTAACGGAAAAAAAAAATTCTGTGAATTTAATTAGCTGCTATTTGAATAAAGTTGAACATATTCCTTTTTTCTTTAAATTTCAGTTTCGTACCACTTTTTTGCTGTTGCTAAAAAAAACATTGCTCTGACAGGTGACACTTTCACCTGTTCTGACAGGTGAATGAAGAGGGAGGGCAGGGTCAAACACCCACTCTGTTCCAAAAAGAACCCTCCATTCTTCCACAGGATCCATTAGTGAAATCTTATACTTAATATCATTTTGAATCAGAGTGAAAATCACAGCTCACTGTTTCACAGCAAAGGCATCTTGTTTCATTTGTGAGAATTCCTTCAAAGATATCATGAACCCAGGTTGGCTCTGTTTTGCCATTTTGAATTGATGATCCACCATTGATTGTCCCTACTGAAGAAACACTGCTTTTGCTGCTGACACTGCTAGTACTGTTGTGCTTCTCTTTTTCTTTCTCCTTTGCTCTCTCACCTACGAAAATGAAGACAAGTTTGTTATGACCTACATGAAACCTGAGAAAGAGGAAAAATTTTTGATCAGTCCAGTCATCTTAGAAAGCTGGTTACAAAAATTATAGAGCCAGAGTTTCATTTACAGGTCAGAACAAGTGTCTGATCTAGCATGCCCAATAGAGTGGCACAATAATTATTGAAAGAAAGTCTACTGATTAGCTTTCCTCCCTTTCTTAAAGGCGCCCGCAAATGAGGAAACATTGTTGCGGAAACATTGTTTCCTGAAATGTTTCCCCGGTGAGCAAAAAAGGAAACATTTGCTGAGGAAGCAAAATGTTTCCGAACAAATTCAAAAACATTTTTGCTTCCCCTGGGGGGCGCAAGAAATATTTCCTGGGACCGCAAACACGAAAACATTTGCTTCAGCAACAATGTTTCCGCAACATCGTTTCCTCATTTGCTGGCGCCTTAATTCTTTAATCTCTCTCCACCTGAGAGAGAAACTTAAAGATTTTACTCTGGCTAACGCCAAATGATTTTACTCGCCCAATAGGGGCACTTTAGGTGGGAATGAAGAATGAGTTAGATCGACATCATTATGTTGGTTAAAGTTTACAAGAACTACATGACAGCTTCAACAAGCTTGCATTTAGAAGGATTGTAAACATTAACCCATTGACTTCTGGGGGTTGCCATTGACGAGTAAAATCGTTTGGCGTTAAACAGGGCACAAAACTCTGGAGTTAGACAGAGTAAAATACCAAGTCTGGCCAGTTAAGGTCGGGCGTTAAAGGGTTAACAAAGATGAGATTCCAGGAACAGGTGAATAATTCCTAAAGGGGACACATTAATATAATCAAAATAGACTATGTATGGGCAGTCTTTCTTTTGCTCTAAAATTGTTGAAACGATCATAAACTTTCAAAATGACTGGAACTGCGGGTCGCAAATACCGTGGGCGTTGGTTAGAGAGATATTTGCGACCTGCAGCTTTAGCCATTGAAAGCATACACATTCGCTTCAACGATTCTACAGCAAAAGAGAAGACTGCTCGCAGTCTACAATAAAAAATGAATGTGCTAATGTTCAGATCCTGTTGCTTAATTAAAAAGAATCAAGTATACTTATTGTATTAAGGAGGCAAGAAAGCTTATCAAAAAGGAAGTGTTTATTGACAAAAGACATTTGAAGTGGAAAGTTTTTGAACAAAGAGCACCAATTGAAAATAATTTAAACGCATTAAGCCAAGCACAAGCTTTCGCTATCATGTAGATTTGGGGAAGCAACAAAAATAAAGAAAAAGAAGACAATGACACTGGCAAAAAAGTGACTTACTTTGCAAGAGATCTGCTATTGTATTTAAGAGATAGTTGAGAAATTCATGAGCATCCTGCTGCATGTAGTTATCAAAGAGTTCTGTGGAGAAGACAAAAATGGTATTTAAAGATATATTCTCACTGCAGACTCTCTGCTGGACAAAAAATCACCTTGTTCTTGATTTGTCATCTCACAACAAAAAAAGACTTTGTCCATTTTACAAGGATATGAAGCAATATGAATGGTCATTTGCATAGTGCTCCATGCACAGGATAAATAATATTAATCCTCCAAATACCCATTGTTGGTTGTGGATTTTGAACCACTTTAATGTCTTCTGTTTGTTTTCAACATTCTACTAATCTTCACTGCAAAACAAGATTGCCGGCAGTAAGAAGCAAAACTGTTGATTGAAAGTTGAACTTCAAGATCTGTGATCTGCATATTTATGAAAGATGTAGAGGTTCAGAGGCTGGAATACATATACATGTATTACACATTAGTTATGACAACAGTAATAATACTCATAACAACAACAACAACAACAACATCAATATTATTGTTACGCTGCATTAAAATCTCTAGGTGATATAGCCTAGCCTGCGAACGCAGACGTATTTCTGGCTGTCGTTTTTTCTTCCCCAAAAAGGGAGAGAATATGTCTACGTTCGCAGGCTAATATAGCCAAACACATAAGCAAATGCGCTCTATTTATTTTGAGAGACTACAAATCAATTTGAAGGGATCTTTGAGCAGAGTAGATATTAACAACATACTCAACCCAGGCATGATGTTGAGACCAGGAATTGACCCCACAACACATTCATTTGGTGGAAGAAGAGAGCTCTCATGTCTGTGCCAACAATTCCTTCCCACCCTCCCCCCCCCCCCCCCCCCCCCAAACACCATAACCAACTTAGTTCAGTTTTCATAATTAAGTAAAGTATGATCGTCCGGGTGAGTGTAGTCCTGAGAAGGAGTGTGTACGAAATGACATCTTCAGAGTCAAGTGATTTGTGTAACGTCAGTAGATACTATAAGAACTCTGATCGTAGATGTCATTGGTCAACTTATTCGTGATGTTATTGGTCAACTGTCATACAAATGTCTGTAAATTTTTCATTTTTCAACTTACATTTTCACAGCTGATATTAAACCTGATATAACGAAATTTTGCAGGGTTACTAAAGTAAAATTGTCCTTTCTAGTGCTGGTATACGTTTTAAGTTTTAACTTATTTGAATTTTCGGCCGCCATTCTGGAGAAGGGTCTATTGCAACAAATAACTAAATTTAAGTCTTACCATTTTCCTTTCTAAGTCTTGCAACAAATTTTTTGGGAGCCAAAACGCCGACCTTTTTCTTTTGTGACGCGATGTTTGCGAAGAGATCAGCCAAACACGTCAAAAGAGATTCCTTCCGCTTTGAAAGAGGTTTGTATCCCAAAACTCTCTCCCGAAAAGGCCGACAGAAAAATAGTGCCTGCAGCACGGAATTGCAGTAACAGGTGTTTCCAAACTGCAAAAAATAACGGAAAAATAATATATAATTTCTGTGAAATTTTCCATAAAGGCGGATCGTGGAGGATTCTTTAATTACACTTACGTTCACCAATCCGAAGTAATGTTCATTCTGGGGAAATTCATGTGGTCCAATTTCTTTCTCGAGTTGTGAAGCGTTGGCACCCTGCAAATCGAAATTCCACGATCACATAAGGCATGAAAATGAACAAGAATGTTCTACGCAAAGATCAGAAATATTTCTTCACCATTTCCGTCGTTCATCACGGTTTTCACCCTATTTTATCTTCCGTTTACAAAAAGCTGAGTGCTGCTGATTACAAGAAAAGCTTGTTAATCAGATACAAACCAAAATAAAGTTCGAAACATGGCTGCGCATGCCCCATTGGAACCCAGTCTTGTCGGTCGTCTTGTCGTCAGTTTTGTCTGATTCAAAATGGTGGAACAACTTTCAGGGAAATTTTCAATTTTATGCGAAAACTGCGGACAAAAGCAAAGGTTCATGAAACGCTGCACTGCGTGTGGACGTGTGTTTTATTGGTAATGGCTTATAATTGGAAGTTGTGTTCTCTTCGACACTTTGACCTTTGAAGATTTGAAAACAAGACAACCTGATCGATGGAGAGTAGATAACGATGATCATGACCTTGAAGGACTTGCTTGTTTCAATTTGTTCTTTATATATAGCATAGACATACGTGCTATAGTTTATCTACTCTCGACTTTATTCCATTGCAGAATTGAAAGAGTTTGATGTTTCGCTGTCTTTGAGGGTGTGGAGAGATAGGGGAGGAGGAGAGGAGGCTGGGGTGAAGAGATTTGATAATCTTTTCATTTTGCATTTAAGGAACATTCCATTTAATATCCACCCC
>NC_090872.1:12005689-12015689 GCF_036669935.1 Montipora foliosa
AACTGTACTATTTAGAAGGATTTTTTCACTTAATGGTGATGTTAGGATGCCATATGAAATGCCAATAGATGCTTAACAAGATGCTCTCATTCATGTGACGTAACCAGTTACCTTGGCAACAAAAGAGCCATCTAAAAACAGTGTTTATTTTGTCTTTGAAAACGAACTTGGTGACCCCCATTTTTTCCTGCTGGAGAGTGATTAGGATAAAACTTTCTGCAAAGTGAATAAAAATTCTCTGGAGCAGATTCATAGCCACCGTCAACTTGAAAAATTTTGAGGTGGCTCTGAATCTGCTCCAGAGAATCTTTTTAAAGTTCGCAGAGAGTTTCATCGAAGCCTGTTAATCACTTTTCAACAACAAAAAGTGGGGGTCACCGTGTTCGTTTTTGAGATATAAGAGCTTAAATTCAAAATATATGGCATTTTTAGATGATTCTTTTGTTGCCATGCTAATTTATTACATCACAATAATATGTGCATCTTGTTAAGCAATTATTGATGTTTCATATGGCACCATAACATTGCCATAAGTGAAACAGTGTTGTAGAGTTAATCTTTCTAATAACGCATTCCCTCTAAATTTGTGAAACCGGTTTGAGCCACCTTAAGTGCAACTAGGATGTGTTTGATGTTGATGGTTTCTTTAACAGTCAGGGGTGGTGATAACCAGCAATCAGATTTTTAGAACTTTTTACAGTTATGATTAATGATAAAACCAACTCTTGGCGACCACAGATCAGATTTTTAATTCTCGTACATCTTTAGGATGATTATAATAAATAAAGTTTGCTTTGCCTTCAGAATGAGGGGTGGCTGTCCTGTGAGCAATTTGTAGACTAATAATTTTCGAAATCCGATGTTTTGTCCATTGATACCTTTTGGTTACAAGTAGTGTAGTGTGTAGGGCCAGTATTGGTGGTTTTCATAATCAGTTACGTCTTGTAGGAAGGAATGGAATTTAATCATTATAAATTGAGTTGTAGAGAAAAAATCTTGGGCAGTATTTTCCCAACCATGTCAGAGGTCATGCAGTTTCTAGGGAGTGGACCAGTTAGGGACTTATCAGAAATTAGCAGGGGGGAGGGGGTTAGAAAACCAAGGGGGGTCACATTTTTTTGAGCCCTTCAAAAGGGAAGGCAATGAAAAAAAAAGGCAGCAAAAGAGGGAGGGTCACAAGAAATTAAGCTGTTGTGGTCAGAAAGGGATGCTTTTATATTATGTTATAGCATGAATACAAACCAGGTACAGTATGAAAATCATGCTATTCAAAATGTTTCCTGATGTATGAACAAGTCAAGCTCTTGATAGCTGTTGCTTCCAGTGGTAGAAACTATTATCATCCTATTGAGCCAAAAGCTTTTTTGGTCCTGTTTCTCCACAGAGATATTACTTGCAGTGTTTTATTAAAAGTACGGAACCATTTTTCTTCTATACCTGTATAACCAATTTGGGAAGGGGGGTGGGGTGTCAGAGAATTTTGGGATGAGTTCCAAGGGTGGGTCAAGACATTTCAATCCCTTACCTAGGGAGGGTCATTTATTTTCTCTGCTTTACTGAAAATCTCCAAACCCCCCCCCCCCCCCCCCCTCCCACTGCTAATTTCTGACAAGTTCTTTGGGAGATGAAAAGGTTTCACAAGCTTAAACAAATGAAACATCATTAGCCCAATTTTGATATATTATAACTCCGTCCTAAACAAAAGGCATCATCTCAAGGCTCTGGGGAATAAACTCATACAAATCCTTATAATTTCTCATTCCCGCTGAGCTTCAAAATAATGTCCACTGTTTTAACCCATTGACTCCAGGGGGTGGGACTTGACAGATTTCACTCTGGCTAATGCCAGACGATTTCAATCATCAAATGAGGGCATCTTGGGATGTCTGAGGAGTGAATGGATTAAGTTAAGATTGAATTAGATAAGAGTGCTGATCTATCACTTTGCGTTGTTGCCCAAGCACAGTCACAAATGGATTTCTTTTTAGATACTTTTTGCACACGAAACAGACAAAGGTCCACCAATTTTAACCAATCAGAAGAAGCCGCCATGTCACACTTTACTGCTGCCGTGTGTTTTTTTTCAGGGACATGACAACTTATTTTCGTGGGAACGATGTATTCTAAAAATAGACTCATTTGTGACTGTGCTGGTGAGCCCACCTATGACATAACAACACTCTTTTCTAATTCACTCTTGGTTAAGTTGAACTTTAATATATTGAGATTGGTTCATCAGGGCATCAAGACTAAATTGGTTTAGTTGCCTAAAAAGGCTTTTTTTTGCCTTGGAAAGTTGTAACAGATCACATTTATAGAAAAAGGTGGTTTTTTTTTTCACATAATTAATGCCATGTATCATAGTTTGAATGCTTCATGAACTGGAGCAAAAATTCCGGCATTGTTTAATTCAAAGAAGAGCTGCCAAGTGTTTGGGTCTCATTCTTCTCCACGGCTTATTCGTTAGAATTGACCGAGGCAGCCTGGGGAGACGTCGTGAAGGAGCTGGAGGTTTTGGGCAAGAGCAGGTCCCTGCCCCTAATTCTTGGGTTTCACTCGCGTGATCAAGAGCCATGTTTTTCAACGAAAACAAAAGAAAAAGTTTGCATAATAATCAGAGTTGAATTCCCAGCGGATTAGATCGGGACACCAACATAGCCACCGTTTCATTGTTTGGGGACAACAACATAGAGGCCGTGACGTCATGTGAAATCCGAGAATACGACTTCAGTATACATCTCCTTGAAGTTTTCTTCCACGTGTTTTTAACTCCTTTCCCGCCAAGGATTGTGCCTATTAGCCAATCAAGACACAACGATGACTGCGTTTTGGTGACATTGGCATAAATTAAACCGGATACAACAATGGGGATATGGATCCAAAAAAACGATCATTACACTGGGGTGACAGTTGTCACTTCTATTCATAAGGTCCGGGCAAAAACAAGTGCCTGTGAAAAAAGAGTCGTGAATGCCATTGCCAATCAAAATAAATACAATAAATTGAACCAATCACAATTAATCAAGCACAGGAGTGGAAGCGCGGGAAACACGTGCCTAAAAGTCATGATGGATGGCGTTTTTTCTTCTGGTTGGTCGAGTATATGTTGCTACTTTTCTTCAGGAAATACAACTCAACCGCCAAGTATAGCCAATTCTGAGGTCATTTTAAGCCGCTCTTTTAGGATATCTTTCATATGGAAACGAGCCTTGATGAACACGAAAAAAATTTCGGTCAATTGTTCGCTCAACTTCACTTCCACTAGGGACGGCTTTCATATTAACTTGATATTCAGTGAAATTAAAACTTTAAAAAAAACAGCTTGTAAATAGAAAAAATCATAATTTTTTACAATCTTTTAAATTCGCACTTCACCAAGTTAGCTCCATCCTGTTTTTTAAAACCGTGTTGTTTTCTTTTATTAAGATAATGGACAAAGCAGAAGATAGCGCACTGCTTTATACGCTTTACACCTGCAAGTGCTTAACTAAAGCAGCCGGTTAACGCCATTGGCTTATTGAAAATTTAATAAAATCTTTGTTTACAAGAATACAAAATCAGGACAAACGCTTCAATGGGGTTATAATCTTTTTATTGTTCCCATGATTTACGGATTTTTACATCAGTCTATTGACTTTATTTGCATTTTTAGTCAATATGTTAATCAATCAATCTAGCCGCTTAGTTTTCCACGCATCATAACACTTACCCAGTTGATAACAAGACAACTTGAGCAAACGAAGGATCAAGAAACATCTACTGACAAAGGTTACCCGCTTTCAATAACTTCTTCATCTTCCCTCTGGCTAGATTGACGACAACATTTTTATTTCGTGTCTAACAAGTGAGCAATTGACTTATTTTCCCATGAGGCCGTCGTGAAAAGATTGTTTCTGAAAACTGTTGTTATAAATCATGAAGCGGTAAAGCTGGCTGCAAACGTTTACACAGTGATTGCTTTAGTTGCATCTCTGACATTTCAGAAGTGCTCATATCTTTCCAGGGAGCAATTTGTCAAGAAAGAAATTGTCTGTGTTATCTATATGGAGTTCCTCTTTCTAGGCCTCACAAAGCCTGAAGATTGAGGAGATCTTTGATCACCTTGCCGTTGCTAGCCACCGTAGAGGAGTTCACGATTAGTTGCACAACAATGGCAAGATAACTAGTCAGATTTTGAAAAACCTGGACCGTGTTCGACGCCTTGTCATGAAGCCGAGATCGCACCATACTCCACCGTACATCTACAACAAGTTCAAAGATAAACACAGTATTAAAAAGCGTGACAAAGTTTCCTTTGCCGAAAAACTGGAAGTCATACACAAACTACCGTATGATAATGACTTTCACAGAAATTACAACTGTGGCTTTCAACTCCCGCCGATTGATGCCCATAAATATACACCACTTGTTTGTAGAGACCCTTATGCTAAACCGTCCAAGAAAAAACCCAGAGACAAGTTTGAGGGCATGTTCATTAGGGATACTGCAAGACTGCCGTTTATCGGTTTGCGGTCCGTTGACAATTTTGGACAAAAAATCGCACCCAAGAAAACAGAAATGACTTTATCGAACGAGCCTTATTTAACGAGACCAAGCAACCGGGCTGCAAGAGCTTCGAAAAAGCGAGGAGGGAGCAATATTATTCATTTTAAATACAGTGACTTTATGTTGCGAAAAATTGATAGAAGTAAGTCTTCTAAAATGTTCACTGTGAGGTGACTAAGTATCGATACATATGGATAACGTGTTGTACGACAAGGGGCTTGAGACAGATCAGAGTGCCCACTTCACTTCTTAGGATTAGTTTGAAAGAGTACACTAGGTAGAATGAACTTGAGTCAGCTAATTGTATGTGGTTGTAAAACAGCTTACTAACGTTGTTTTTTCGGGCTATACTGAAAGTTACAGCTCTTGGTTTTTCCAATTCAGTTTATTTCCCAGTTCTTCAAAGCCTGATTAAGGAGGCTCAAACCAGCTTCAACACTTTCAAGTAATATATGTCAAAAACGAGTGCAAGATTTTCATCAGAGGTTCCATTTCAAGGACCGAGGCTCTGATGAAAGCACGAGGTCGAGGGCCGAGTGCTTTTATTGTTTCGAGTTGTTTGGAACCTCTGATGAAAAACTAAGCGCGAGCCAGTTTTGATATAGCTTCTAAAATTGTTCACACTGCATTAGTAATGAGGGGTTGTTTTTTCGGTGTCTTATTTTCCCATTAAATTATGTGAATAATATAAATTAAAATGTGCGAAATTGGCTGTTGTTCAGTTTGTTGTAAGTCATACGGGAGTGAAGATGCCAGAGTCTTTTGCTGCGAATACCGTAAGTAAACCGTTTTGTTAGGCACCAGCAAACGAGCAAATGAATGATTAATAATGAGCTTTAGAACTAACTCTAGGCAGTGTGGCCCAGTGGTTAAGGCGCTTGCCTTGAGATTCGGAGATCCCGGGTTCAAGACCCGCTCTGACCACTCGTTGAATTTGTTCCTGGTAATCCCTGGTTCAACTTCCCAGCTGTACTGTAAATAGCCAACTGGTTTGCCTCCGGCCAGTTGGGATTCTTAACAGTTGTTGTTGTTCTGTTCCATCGGCCCTGAAAAGCCCCTATGGGGAACAGTCAATTAAGTGTGTATTGTATTGTACTTTAATATTTGGAAGGATTGAATCTATCCAACTGTTTCACGTAACGGCAAAGTTCAAGACCCAGTAATACGGGCAACATTCTTCTTGCGACTTGTCGCACAACAATGTTGCGTTGTAAGTTGAGATGGTTTGTTGCGCGTATTACCACCTTCTTGTGCAACTAATTTTCATGTTGCAAAATGGAGACGTTGCTTTTACTTTTTGCAACATGAAAATTTGTTGCGCAAGAAGGTGGTAATACACGCGACAAACCATCTCAACTTGCAACGCAACATTGTTGCGCCACAAGTCGCACGAAAAATGTTGCCCGTTTTACTACTGGGCCTTTGTGGTACCATATGATACACCAATAATTGCATGTTGCCATGGTAACCTATTACGTCACATCGATGAGTGCGTCTTCTTAAGCAATCGATTGGTGTTTCATTTGGTACCATAAGATTGCCGTTGCGTGCAAGTGTTAGAGAGTAAATTCTTGATATATAGATTTAGCCAAGCCTAAAAGCGGAGCTCCCGCGTTATTTATTCTTTCAATAGGGTAACCTGGCTTGGGCCTGCGATCCAATCGAAAACCAGTAACTGATCAGCGGTCAACTGACCTCGATGAATTGTAAACTTGAGAACGAGATATGGTCACGTGATAATGGTCAGCGGATACCTTGTTTTGACAGGTGTCAATTAACCATAACATGGATGTCCAATATCAAAGATTCTCGCGCCAAAAGCGCGGCTTGCACACTACAGAGTCTCACATTGGCATACATACCGTCGCATGGTGTCCAAAACCAAATTTTCTCGCACAGATGGATTACCATATTTTCTTACCAATGGTTCTCCGCACACGCGCCTTGGGTCAGCGGAGCTCCGCTATAATAGAACGTTCCCTCCAAATTGATGAAACTGGTTTCAAGGAAATGAAGTCTACTTTCTGATCAGAAAAAGTTGCCACTTTTGTGTTAGCCTCCAAAATTGACTAGACGTTTGCTTCCTGCAGCACATAATTACACTGGTTGTTAAGGCTATTTTGGCGGCCAAACTTAAACCTGGGTTGGTATTTGATCGCAGATTAGCGTTAATCGGCTTTTGCCCAAATCACGGGGCCCTGGGTCGTATATGATTAAACTGAATACCTAGTCAACTTACATGTTGGCCCTGGCAGTGATGATCATGGAATTGGAACTGAATCAGATGGAATTGGGTTGGGGTTAAATTGACTTTCCCTTCGCCTTTGATATCCATTTCCTCAGATAAATGTAACAAAGTTCATCCTTTTACTGAGTGTGTTGTCACGTAACTATTGGAGGCCCCCGACAGATCATTTGGGTAAAATGGCTGTCCCTACTCGGGTGACGGGTAATTTTCTTTCCCCACCGGGAAACTAAAATAAATCGACAAGATAAAAGACTTCGGAAACAGGGTACATGTACTTAAAAAGCCTTGCTAAGACCTCTCATTTGCTGCGTGCCTTTCTGATCTTCGGACAATAGGCCTTTTTCGATATCTTAAAATAGCCCATTTCCGAGTTGCTGCATGTCTCAGTTTCAAAACGAGTCCTGATGCACAACCATTCAAACGTAAATGAGTTGCGTATTCTTATGCGAACCAAACTCATTTCCCTTACAATAGTAGAGCACCAAGACTCACTTCGAAACCGAGACAAACAGCAACTCGGAAATGGCCCATTCAGCTTGAAAGTGGGTGATATGCAAATATCTTTCACATTCATTCCAACGTGTCTCTATTGTTTTGTCCTCACTCGTCACTATCAAGCTGAATATTGGATATTTCGAAAATGGCCTATCGAGGGTGGCTTTCGTCTTCTTCTCTGTATAGGGAAGATATCGCTGACGTCCCTATTGTCATTAATGCACCAACCAGAGCCTCATTGGCTGACAAAACAAAGGTTCTTTTGTTCCTGTGGTTGGTAAATTTGAATAACAAAAGCAATATTTGTAAACAGATATCTTCCCTATTTTGAGGAGAGGGGGAAATTGGAGTATCCGGAGAAAACCTCTCAGAGCAGAGAAGAAAAACAACAAACTCAACCCTCATACGACGACGAGTCTCAGAATCGAATCCGGGCCAGATTGGTGAGATGTTTAAACTAATTAATTAATTCACGCAGTAACAAAAGCAAAACACTTTCCGTTTTTCTTTATTTTGATCTAAATCTTAATACGGTATGTACAGTTCTGTTCCAAAATTTAATTTTCAAAGAAACTAGTCGTTTGTTGAAAAAGCACTCATAACCACTTGGTTAAAATATATATATTTTTCTTTTTACATGCGTACGTACAATTGAACACTTTGGCAGAAAGACTTGACGAGAAGATTCTTCTTAAATATTTGCTCCTCAAATTTTTGCGTAAGATTATAAAAGGACGAAAAAAAAAAAGCACACACATGCTATGGATATTTGTTGTAAGTTTACAGCCTCTATTTTTATCTAAATTTGCCAGACTGAATTTAACCAATGGATTGTTTAAAAAGATAGTCAAAAGAGGTGATGCGTTGATTCAGGAATACCGCGACGCCCGATTTTAAAATTAAGCCCCAAATTTATGAGAAGATTTACCTCCCCAGAAATGGTCAGGATTTGCTGTTGGCACTGTTGGATGATAACTTCATATTGGACTTTACAGAACTCGCAAATTCATTTCCCTTCATTGAGGCCTTTTACGAATGCCGTAAGATATTACATGTAATTAAACCGACGAATGCAAAAGAAAATACTTGCTTTCCTGCGGTTTTAGGGATGAGTATAGTTTTCGGTTCTCTTTTGCTGCGCATCCTAACTCGCTTTTCCCAGTTGACAAGCACCCAAAACCCCTACCCTTTTAAAACTGTCAAAGCTAAGGGGTTAACGGTACGCGTAACAGAGGAGTACCATTTTTATCTCTGATTTAACAAAGGCTGATGTTAAAGAATAACTCTATCTGTTGAAATTCCGTTTAATAACGTCCGCGGACCAGTGCCATCAAAGTCTTGGGAAAAGCGATCGTCAATTCTCGGAGACATGAGGTCCAAACGAACTGCAGGATCGTGTACAGTCGGGCCAGCGATCGTCGTGGTCAGCAGATCAGACAGTCGCTGAGGAGGTTCCCGGATTCGGCTGTAACCTGGTCGACTCTTCTGTAGTTTAAGTCGCTCAAACTCACGGTTTAACAATTTCCGCTCCTCTAAAAGTTGCTTTTCGCGATTTAAAAGTGTTGATACCTGAAGGGAGATAAAGACACTATCTTAAAAAAGTTCGATAAGCCAGTGTTACACTAGACAATTTTCCACGCTATTTGTCTCGAAATTTGCTTACGACACGAGTTGCACAAAAAATTCACCGTTATCTCATTTCAACTCTTCTTGATACAGAGAAGTGTTTTCCCCTGTAAAACCCGTTACCTGTTATCATGCAAAAGAAATAAAGACAAATGGGTTTCTTCAGCAGGTAAGAGAGCAGAGATTACGTAACAAAACAATTCCAAATAAAGACTAATCCCAACTGACCAAAGATACAATCTTTCCCGGTAACTGCAGAAAGACCCGAAAACTGCGACAGAAGTTGTCTTGTGTAAGAAAACCTTGACTGTTTTAACTTCATCACTGAGAAGCCCACAAAAAGAGGACATCACCGTGACATGACAATCACGATATCGAATGATCGCATCCCGAATAAGCGAGCAAGTTTTGTCGCAATGCCATACGTCGCGAGCACGAAATAAAACGAAATCAAACACGACGCCAGTAAAACTATCAAACCGAGTTTAACCCTCCTAAACGACGGGAGAACTTCCCAGTTTACCCTTAGATATCTACAACAAATATAAACATACCCTTATAGGAGGTCTTATGCCGCCATTTCTTATGTCTGCACACATAAGCCAAACGGAGAATTAGCAGTTAGCAACTTACTTGAGTGCTTGCGGCATCTGCCCTGGTCTCTGCGTCGACCACCATGCTCTGAAGTTTACCTTCTGAATGCTTCGCTGAGATAATCTTGGCCTCGAGCTGCGAAAAGACATAAAACGTAAAATAAGAAGGTATACCTAACGGTGGAAGAAAGGAATGGAGTGCTGGAGAAAGGCGTGGTTCATTTTGCTATTGAAGTAGCTCTGCATGCATCTGTACCGAGTTCAAATCCCGCTCCGCCCGCTGGGCTGATTTGTCTTTGGGAAGTCCCGCAGTCGGCTCTCTCGCGCTTTGTAAATAGCCATCTCGTTGTCAAATCCCAGTTGGGATTCCTGACAATACTGTGTTTCGCTTCAGTTGCTTCTTCAAGAATATTGACGTGGCGTTCTTGTGGACTACTAGCTTGATAGCCTGGAGCATCTCTACCACGAATAAAGCAGTTTGACTGGCAGGATA
>NC_090872.1:12018189-12023189 GCF_036669935.1 Montipora foliosa
TTTTACTTTCCAGAACCGTTAACAGAAGCACATGAATAGGAAAGTACCGAAAAAGAATCAGAAGTAGTAGACTCAAGGAAATGAAAACCCTGCGCAAGAGAGCCTTCCGTTTTTGCAAGTTAGTGCAAAAAAGGAACTCGACCAATATTTCCCAGTACGGACCTCAAACTTGTTCAATAACATCTATGTAAAATACGGTTTCGCTTTACATATGATGCATTCTACATCCGACCTTGTAGCTCAGTCGGTTGAGCAGCGGTGATCTAACCCGAAGGTCGTGGGTCCAATTCCCACCCTGGTCAGAGTTTTTCTCTGTCCTGTGGGCCCATTTCCATCAGTAGGGCTCACATGGTTCATATGGGGTAGATACTTAGCACTTCACATTACACTCTATTCAGTTAAGTATATTAATGTAAACTACTGGTTTCATAAATTATAGTGTAATCCATTAAGGTCATTCAGTCATTCATGAATTTTTATTAAGTTCCAAGGATTTGGTTGCCATGGGAAAGGCCGTGGACATTGCAAGCATCTTTAAATAAGAATAGTGGTTAAAATTTATAAGACCTTAGCTTTTTGTTAAGAAGTCTTCCTTTCTGAACAAAAGAAGTAAAATCCAGTTTACCTCAGCCGGTGCACCGTTTGTTCAAACTTATGCGTCACCGCTTTTGATTCCTCTTTCCACCTGAAAGAAAAGACGCAAAATTAATCGTGTAAATCATTTTTACATCACTTGTAAAACAACTGTATCCAAGAACGACGTTGGAGCCCCGGTTAAAAGGTTTTATTTTTTTGTCAGTAAGCGCACATCGACCTCTTCAGGACGTTTCAGAATCGTTCCTATAAATCCAGTTCTATGATAGTTCTCCTCTATTGTGTTTCAAGATGGAACAATCGCGAAATACTAAGTGAAGTTGTAGTTGACTTTGCCGTTGTACTTGCTAAAACTCCCTTTTGTGTGATGCCACGTTGGCCATAATTGATGTACCGATGCAGAACCAGGGCGGTACATGGGTTGACCAAAAAGATCCTTCATTCAAGAAATCAAGCTTTTTTTCTGCATGGCCTTTGTGTTGTTTCCTGCTATTCACGCGATTAAAACACCTTCCATATTTCATACTTAGAAGACACTATGGATAATCAAGGGACGAGGTGGCCACATTGTAAGCATGGAAAAAACACAAGTCTGAAGGTATAAAAAAATTTGAGTTTGATATGCCCAAATTGTCAAACTGACTGACTTCCGTATTGCTGGGCCAACCAGTTGACAGACAAGTCTTGACGTCTTTCCGTTTTGTGAGGGAAATTGGAGAAATTGAACCAGCAAGGAACACTTCTACATTTCGTTTAGTAAAAATAAATCAACCGTTTAGCATGTACTTTTAAGTCAAAGACTGGAAAAAAACCTGCCCTGTCACCATCTTAGACCAAACAGACGAGGTGGCCGAGTGGTTAAGGCGTTGGACTGCTAATCCAATGTGCTCTGCACGCGTGGGTTCGAATCCCATCCTTGTCGTCTTTTTCGTTTTTTTTCCACAAAAACTTCTTTCGATATGCACACACCAAAAAGTCAGCATCACAAGTTTACCTATCTCTTATTCAACTAGTAGTAATCTCGGATTATTGAAGTGCGCTCGACAGTCGCTTTGAAAGCAAAGGAAAAGGATAACGAAAGAAACAATCCTATAGGACCGAAGTTTAAGGATACATACATACATACATACATAACTTTATTTAGTAAAGCAGGTCAAGAGGAAAAAAAGCAACTTTACAGCTGATGTGGACCTACTGTAATAAAATTAACAATACATACATATGGTAGTGATTATACTTTAGATAAATAAGATAAATAATCGCGTGCAGATGGTTTCAATAAGTGCAGAGTACTGTGATTCATTTGACAGGATTGAAGTTAATCCCTGTCGGGTGGGCCTGATATCTTGATGGGAGGCCATCGAGATATACGTTAATGTGATTGCCTTTCGTTGTCGTCATATGCATCGTAATCGTTTTCTTTTTCAATCGGAACTCATATTTAACGGCACTGTGACCATTCATCACTTAAAGTGCTCCTACGACCAAAAAAACAATTTTTCTTGTTTTTTGGATTTCAAAACAGACGAAAAAGCTCACCCTATGCACAGGATACCCAAGATTAAAAAGATTAAGACAGCATACAATAAAATAGTGCCCCAATAACGTAACAAGAGGTCGTCGAATTAACATCATAACCAGAGGAAGAGAGGAGAGCAATGGGAGTGAGAAAAAACGTGAGTTTTGCAGTCCCTCCACATTTTTGTTAATAGTTTTGCAACGAAAATACAGTCAACTATAGCGCTTTCTATACAAGTGAGTCACTTACTGAGCACCAAGTTTCTGCTGTGCCGTTAACATATCTCTGAGTTCATTGACTGACCGCCTGTTCGTTTCTTCTACACTGCGCAGTCGCGTTTCAAACTCCTTTTCACGCAATTCGTGCTGTTGTTTGAGGGTCTCCACCTAAAAGGAGAAAGAAATGGCTGCAGTGCTTCTTCATTGCGAACATAGCGACAACAGCTAGAATACACTGGGTAAAGGGTTACGGTACGATAAATGAAAGGGAGGGGTATGGTAGCTGAGTGGAAAGAGAGCTTGAAACTCTGGAGTACTGGGTTCAAGCCTCGTTTTGGCCACTAACTAGAATCTTCGGTTGAACTACATTGTAATGTGTTTGGAAAACATGCTGACATATCAAACAGCAAAACAGTAGTTCATTTCGCTACTCATTAGCGCATGCCCTTTACTCGTAAATATTCGGGTAACCGAAGAACGGGACTTCGTCTTCGAAAAGCGCAAGCTTGAATTTCATAGGAGAGGAGTATGAGGGTTTTTTTTTCTGGGAGGGGGGAGGGAGGGGTGGAAGAAAATAGGGATTTGCAGTTATCAAATAGAGTCTTAAGATCCAGGCCCGGGTTGCTCGAAGCATGGAGAGCGGGGTTAAAAAAAAGAGAAAAAGCTAGTGCCGTGAAGAATGCGGAAATTACCTCTGTAACACACTGGTGTTGTGCATTTTCTTTAACTTGAGTGGCGGACAGAAGTTCGCGTTTCAGTTTATCAATTTCATCTGAGGAAAAAGACGGTTCAACATTTAAGGTGTTAAAGTGTTAGCCGCCACTCCGTTGGTTAATAGACGGACTACCGAGCGGAAGGTCATGGATTCGAATCTCGGAGGGGGGCCAACAGTCAGGGCCCGGTAGTTCAAAAGCCGATTAACGCTAATCCCAGATTAAAAATTAACCAAGGAGTTTATTTCTCTACTCCCAAGTGCTGTTCAACGCTGATATTCGGCAAACCTTTACATTAGAAGAAGTCAATCTTGAAAAACAAAAATAAGCAAAAGAAACTTTCACCAAAAAGTTAAAACGTGAAACAAAAGTTTACGCTAATCCTGGGTTTAGTTAATCGGCTTTCGAACAACCGGACCCAGGGTGTTAACTGAGGAGAAAGTGCTGCCGTTGTACGACCATCTGCGAATGGCTGACTTTCAAGTCTTCTACTCGGATAATGACTATAAATCGTAGGCCCCGTCTTACAATAGAGAGCTTTAAAATCAAGTACGAGAACGACTACAAGTAAGAGTTTTTCTCATAAGACAACAGTGAGCGCGCGCGCAAACCAGCGTCATTTTGACGGGAAAAACGTAATGCCGTCGTTATTTTAGTACGAGGTTTTGCAAAAATGTCGTCGAATCAAAACAAGCCAACAACACAGTAGCAGTTTTGGCATTTTTTGATGCGCAAAAGGGCTCAGTTACCAGCAATAAGAATAACTGAGCAACCTATACTGCTGACAAAGAGTAAGATTAACGTACGCGTTATAAATTTCCTTAGTATTTTCGCTAAAAACGGGCAGTCAAAACTCGTACTCGTTCTTGTCCTCGTCGTAGAATCTAAAGCTCTCTAATCACTAGGCAACGGCAACGAGAACGTCGTCGTTAAACGTGAATTCGCGTTATTGCAATCGCTTCGCGACTATTCCAAGCATTTTAACGTGAGGAAGGGTTGGCAAACCCTCAAGAACGAAACTGGTATGAACGGCGCTCGATTTAGGGGATAAAATGAAAATTTATCCTCAAGCGCTAACGTTCTCCCAAAAACTTCAAATTTGGTCATTTTACGTTGTTTAGCTGACGACGGCAAAGAAATGGACAAAAATGAAAGCACGTGCAGAGCGTGCAATACTATTGCTTTTGCTCGCCAAATATGCTAATTTGTGACGTTCTCGTTGTCGTCGCCGTTGTTTCCCGTTAATAGAGACCTTTAGATGCACGTTTACGGCTAACCGCAAACTGAGGTTTGAGATTTGCGGTTTGACGTTAGAAGTTGTGATAGTTCGTGCATTTAGATTTAAGTAAACAAGCGCAAAGCTGCAGAGGCCGCCATATTGAATTTTCTCGATTCTCAGCGTTGATGTTTCAGTCAACGAAATAAATAAAACCACGGCTCTTTTGATTGTTTAATTCACATGGAATGAAAGATAAAAAGTTGCTTTTTATATCTGCCCCGTTCATACGTGGGATAATGTAACTTCCATGCCATAAAGAGCTGAGGTAACTTACTTACGTGAAAACCTACCTTCCGCCGTTGAAAACGTCAAAACTTACCCTCGAACGTGACGGCAAGCGCTAGTCATGTGACTTCCAGCAGTTTGAGGTTAGCCGCAAACGTGGATCTAAAAGTCTCTATTGTAATAATTTCGTTATAACCCCACGTCGTTCGGAATGGAAAGTGTGTATCAACATTGCAGGAATAAAATTAATTGGCATGAACGGTGTGGTTGTTTGGGAAAAAAATAAAATGTTTCGTCAGGTTCTCTCGTCCTCTACACAACCTCAAATTTGGTCAATTCATGTCGTTAGGGAGCTCAAGCAACGACAACGGCGACGGAAACGAGAAGGTCATCTCAAAATATAAAATTGCGTTATTTTAGTCGCTTCGTAACTATTTAAACGTTTTTAATAT
>NC_090872.1:12025689-12038189 GCF_036669935.1 Montipora foliosa
CAGCCACTCCGTTGGGAGCAGGTCAATTTCAGTGTTAAGCTCATGTGTTGCCGTGAAAGGACTGATCATTTACTATAAACTTTGACATTTAACTGAAACACACAACATGAAAAGAGTTGTTTCAGCTCCTGATTCAGATTACTTTTATGTATATTTTCATTGCAAAATTTTAAAAGTGCTCTGTATGCGTTCATGGCTGATTTAAGGCGGCGAAATACGAGATACAAAAACCCTCAACTTGGCGGGCAACATTGTTTCGTTGCAAGTTTGGGTCGATGTCTCCCGTTTTTCATCTTTCGCCGCCTTTACAAACGATTGGCATTTGCTTGTGGTACCGCTCCTTTCAAAGCCCAACTTTTTGTATAAGCCTTTATCGGACGTTGTAATATCGTTGCCAATATTCGTAAGATAGCGAAATCGAACGCTGGGTACGCCTAAACACACTATGTTGGCCAACTATTGGTTGGAAACCATAGCGTGTAATTCAAGCTGTTTATTCACCAGCTATGTTTAAAAGGCGCCCAAACTTATCCACTGCTATGGGATGTTTAACGATCCCAAAAGTTGGCAGGGAAACATTTGGCCACAAATATTGAAAAGTGTGATGAAAAAGAAAACAAGAAACGGAAAAATATATTTCCACTAAGATGCGATTCGAACCAAATCGTGGCGTGCAGAGTACATTGGTTTATTAGCCCAACGCCTTTACATCTCTGTCACCCGCTTTCGCAAATGGCTTACTACTGAACTAAATGTTTGGTTTAAATTCATCAGTAGTCCAATTTGAGGCACGAAAATGAAAAGAACATTAAAACAGCGTCGGTACACCGGACGCTCCTGCGACAGGTAAGTCAGCACGGCAATATAATACTGACATTCTTTACAAACTCGGAGGAAATTCATTTCATGTTTTTGCGGTGGGGTATAATTCTTAATCCAATGTTGCTAGAAAAAAAAATATTAAAAAACGACGAGGATGGGATTCGAACCCACGCGTGCAGAGCACATTGGATTAGCAGTCCAACGCCTTAACCACTCGGCCACCTCGTCACTTGGTAAGGCCCAAGTTTTCTTCAAACTATACAATACATTTGGTCGTGATCGCTAGGAACCAATATAAAGTCCAGGCAGAAAATAGCCTTTATTTCTTGAAGGGTTTTTCGGTAAACCAACCTCCGTTGAGTTGCATCAGCACATCAATTACTGTGGCCGCCGAGGCATCACATAAAAGGTCGATATGCGCTTAACAAATAATAAAAGACGGTTTAACCGGAACTCCAACGTTTTCTTAGATATAATTCGGTATCTGAAAACGATTACGTCAGCACTCAGTAGGGCAATGCTCATATTTTCATGGTTAGCAACCGGTGTAAAGAATAGCATAGCAACAAATGAGGGGAATAAGGCAAATTGCTTGGTAACGAAAGAAGAACATTCATTCAGAACGCGAATTTTTCTTATCCCATTTCCCAGTCATTCTTTCCAGATTGTACAAACTATATGATTGGTTAATTCCGCGGGCCATATTTTTCATTACGCCCAGCTTGGCTTCATGGTGTTCTAGCATAATTCAATAACCAAAAGATATAATAAAATCTCACTAAAGTCGTTTACACGGGCCGCACGGCCCCTTGCCTTGAAATCAATTCCGCTAGCCATGGTCTACTTACTTGGTTTCTAATTTCTTGATTGAAAGATTAAGACTATCGACTTTCCGCAAAGCTTCGTCCCGGCTTCTCTCGGCAAGACCTGCTCGCTTCTGCAACTCCTCAAAGGTCATCCCCGCACGGGCAATCTCCGTGGGGCCTTCTTCATATAGCTACGAAGAGATGAGGAGTTAACAGGGAGCTTAGGCACGCTGGAAGTGAGCTGTTTTCCCTTTTAACTTGTCTTTATACAACCACATTTACATCGCTAAGTATCTTTGCTCTATTAGAGATGATTAGTATAAAAAATCTGAGAGACACCAATGTCCTGGCACGCGAAATTTTTTCTTCCGGTTGCCGTCCGCGTCTCAAAAACGCGCTTGCTTAAGCTACCCATTCTTGACCATTAACCGATAAACTGATTGACTAATTTACTAACAAACTGACCGACTAAACGCCAGACTGAGTTAATGATAACGTTACTCGCTCAATGCCTGCTTTTACCGCCACTCAACAAAAAAGAACTGATCGGCCGTTTTATCCCGTGACAAATTGAACGGGACGCGCACGCAATTTCCTTGTAACTATCTTGTACTTGAAAATGGGCTGCTTATCCTCACCTCTTCTTACCTCACTCAATCTTGAATGCCCAAACGTTCATGTCTTTAAGTGTCACCAGCTTGGTTGGGGTAAACATTGATTGGGGAGGGGAGGGGACGCGAAAAGGAACGAATTGGCCATTAAAAACAGTTGTGTACATAACTGCCCCAAGTTAATTAATCTAGGAACGTAGAAACACATTATTTGTCCAAACGAGACATGCGACCTTCACTGCGTCTGAGAAATTTGTCAAGTATAAAAGAACCGGGCACAAAACGCATTATACTGACGTCTAGACGAACAAAGCGTCATGGTGCGTCTTTGAGGACAACGTAAACAAGGTACTACGTCTCAACGCATAATACACATTTTGCTAGTTTTTAATACTACACGGACGAAACAGACACAGGAGAAAAATGTTTGTCCCAGCTGGCACAAATAATGCGTTTCAAGAATAATAAAGAGTAATAGATATAGAGGTCGATTCGCCCAAGAGTCCATCCGCTTCACACCAACTGGTAAACTGGTTCTTCATCAAAAAAATCAGTGCTTACGCTATATCATTTGAATGAATTCTCAGGCCTTATCACAAAAATGAGTGACTGGACCTACTCTACATGGGGGAGATGGACCTTGGGGGCGAATCAACCAGTTACCCTTGCCATATACAGGCATCCAACCAAGCCCAATATCAGTCACCTTCTTAAGTTCTTTTTCAACTGCAGACTTTTCTCGAAGTGATCTCTCCAACTGAGCTTGTTTCTCGGCTCCTTGCTAACAAAAGACAGAGGAAACATTCATTGCGCTAATGTCCTAGTTGTTCTACGCTTCTCAGTTAAGTACACTTCGGCGGCATGGTGGGGGAAGAGGAATGGAGGATGTCGCCTTTTCATTCATATTTACAGCGTGACAAATGACATAAATTGTGTGACCAATGAATGTCACGCAAATGTCTGAAAGTGTGACGTTTTCTTCACTTCCAGCAAGCATTGAACATGTTCCTTATCTATAAAAGGAACTAGGGGCGACTTCAGAAAACCATCAATGTCTCATTAAAGCGGCATCGTTTAAAGAAGAAGGCAACTATCTCTATAAGCAAATTATTGGCCAGAACTAGCCGGAATTCCTGACATGTGAGGATTTTGGTCAATGAGATTCATCTATTACTCACCAAGAGATATTAACCTTTCCTGGGGAAAAACTTTAACAACAAAGCACAACTATAGAACGAAACAAGTCAGAGGATGATAGCTATTTTTCGGAACAGTGCCAAACCATTTGCAAACTCCCAAGTATTAAAGTTTATGCAAATTTGTCGATCGAAATTTCTCATAATCACATTGCGGCTGGTTTACAATGGCACCGTTAATATTCCACAAAACGAATTGCTTAACAGTCGAGAAAAATCGCTATCGCAAGATAATTCCACAAGCCTCTTCAAATACCAGTGCAAATACAACTCCTCTGAGCGCCGTTGAGGAATCAAGGACCATGTTTGATCGACTCAGTAGGATTATAAATTGATGACTACATACTAACTTAAAACGATCTTAGAACAAAGAATGATCCTGGGGCGAAAGCTACGTTACCGGGTAGTATTCGAAGATCCAACTCTTATCTCTTGGCCGAGCCGGTGATAAATCCATAACGAGAAAAATAAGGTTAACACTGTGCTTTAAACATTCGCAGCTTCAAAGAAAGCGTCTTTTCAGCAATGTTAGCGACGCTCAGGAAATGTCAACAAGCCTGTCACTTTTGACATATTTCGTGTCACCGCTAATAACAAATTTCCAACGTCAATTGTTCCGATTTTATTACAAGGCCTCTTACTGCACCTGTAATTTACGGTTACACCTCTATGAAAATTAATAGTAAAACCATGCCTTGACAATAGAGAAGAAGTCTGAAGATTTCAGTGGAGAAAACGAGTTTTTCTTTACCTGTCGAGACAAGGAACTCTGCTATAATTGATTCAAGTGCCATTACCCTGGTTAATGAATACCCAGTGATCATGTTACCTAAAATTTGTTCATGCTAGTCTGCGAATATTAAAATGAAAAGGCAACACCTAACAACTGAGGTGAAAGTGGAAAGATAAGTTGTGTCAACAACACAATGTAAAGCGCTGTCTTTTTATCCGATAGTGACTCGGGGACACTCGGGAAAACCCGAGTGCTCCTTTTCCCGAGCTTCCCATAAGAAGGGAACCAGTGGCCCGTTTCTAGAATTTTTCGAAAACTCTCCTAGCAGGGAAAAGACGAGTTGTTTATTCGGAAAAAGCAGTTTCTATATGCTTTTGAGAGAAATAAAAGCAAAATATTAAATATCACAGTATATCAACTATAACATCTAACACATACCATTTCCAAGTAGTGCAGCTCTTCCATTAGTTTCTGGATGTTCTTGTTGCATTGCTTTCGTACAGCATCTACCTAAAGTAGCATCATCGATGTTAAACTACATTTTTTCTTGATTTTATTATGTTTGTTTACAATTGTTTGCGTAGTGACTTGGACTCTCAATAAAGAGTTTCGCATCAAAAACCGCGATTTTAACAAAAATTTCAATTCGAAATGTATCTTTACGATAATAACGAATAATGAACTTTATTTATGTGTCATGTGTATTTAACGCTGGGGCAATGGGCACACTGTTAAGGTAAAGTCGTACTCAGGCAAAGTGGCCCACGCGGTCGGAGCTTATCCCGGATTCCGTAGCACGAAGCGACTGAGAGAATCGTTACTCCTCCCCAATCTCGACCCCAGGGCGCTTCTCTTTTGCATCTGACTGAGGGAGAGAAGAGCTCTGGGGAACCCTGAAACAAAGTGTTTTCTCATTGGTTTTTGTGAGGAAAAATTAAAAGCGTCTCTGATTGGTGCCTTCACGTTAGCACGAGGAGTGAGCAGGCGCCGTAAGGTTCAAATAGCCAATTTTTGACTGTAAGAATCCTACGGCGCATGTTCTCCTCCTTAAAGTTTCCAAGAGCCTCGGGTCATGCGCAGACAAGATCCGAGGCTCTGGTGACGGGAATGCGCCTGGGTGGAGCGAGACATCGTGAAAAAAAGCTTCTTGTCCGCGGAAACAACACGACGACAGCGCTAGGCCTCGAACCAGCGACCCTGAGATCGGGAGTTATTGGGTGGTAACCACTAGGCCACCATGTCTCCATGGACATTATACAGAAATCAAATTAAATCTAATCGTATCAAATCGTAGGTTGGTTTTTGAGGAGAGGGGAAAACCGGAGCACAGGAGAAAAAACTCTCGGAACAGAGAAGATAACCAAATCAACCTACGTGTGACTCCGTGTGTAGGGGATAGGTCCCGGGCCACATTGGTGGGAGGCGAGTGATCTCATCACGGCGCCACCCAACTCCCTGCGTTATCGTCTGCCTTATCGTGAGTATTTCGCGATTATTCCTTATTATTCCCAATGTGGATTGGTACAAACGGTTTTAGAGTAAAGATGGAGAATGGAAGTTCATAGTTCCACGCTTAAATGTGCTTTCTTTTTAAAGTGGTACTATGATCAAAAAATCACATCCTTTTTTCTTCAGATTTTGCAAGCGTGTTTGCTTAACACCTAACTCGCAAAATTTTGAGCTTTGAGTTTTATCCAAAGGCTGTTTATTTTGAGTGTAAGTTTTGGATTTCACGGTCCGCCATTACTCACGTTCAAAACTGGCCGATTGGACCTCAGAGGGTTGGATCTAGAGAAAATGACGTCATTTACTCACTAGCTTAAAATTTCAGCGTGTAAACGCAATTTATTACATATGCAAAACACGGGTTTAAAAGTCTGAAAGCCCGAAACTCCCGTGCTGCATATTAATTCGGCTGCGTACACACGCATTGCATTCTTAAACTAGTGAGTCTTTGACGTCATTTTCTCCTGGACCCAGCTCTCTCAAGATTTTAAAGTTAGTAATGGCGGACCAATAAATAAGAAAATTCCAGTTAAAATAAACAGGTGTCCTTTTAAAATCAGAACTTAAAACTTGGGCCAGTTAGTGTTTAGTTAACATAGTTTTGAAATCCAAAGAAAAAAAAGAATTGCTTTTTTGGTCGTAGTACCACTTTAAAGTTGTTGTTAATTTAGTAACGTAACGAAACGTACAACTGTACAAAAACGCTTGCCGCAAGTTTAAGTTGCCGCAGCCGTCGATGCGTGTAAATTGATTGGTCTAACCAAGATGAATCTCTTTTATATAGCCATTCCTACCTCTTCCCTAGTTCTTTTTCCAGCTTCTCTTAATAGTTTATTGATTACTTCTTGTAGTCTGTTGACCTCTTGGGCTTTCTGTTGCTCACGGACAAGGGCCTACGACCGAAACACCAAACAGGTTTGAGCGCATTTCAGTTGTTGCATATGTAGTGGGAAAAACCCTGTCCCAATCAAAAAGTTGACTATGTAAACCTGTCACTATCCACGTTCTTTTCGTTGTCATCAATTTATGTATGACACATCATCGTTAATTATGCATTTTGACGTGACGTTTTCGTCGCCGTAGTAGATTTTGTTTGTTTGTTCTTTATTTGTTTAAGCAGATTGAAGTTTTGGCAGCTATTCAGCTGATGTGGCCCTGCTATACCCACCCACTCATATACACACAGAGGACAGCCACAACACCGGGAACTTCATCCCCTACTCTTCTCGAATAGTGTGTGGGTTCTTTAACGTCCCACAGGGAACTAATGAACATGAAGCTATTTGTGAGACGGGACCTCCGGCTTATCGTCCTTATCCGAGAAGACTTGAAAGTCTAACCATTTGCGGATGTAATTACAAAGGCAGCACTTTAAAGACCCTGAGTGTTGGGTTTAGAACTCACGACCGCCCGCATGGCAGCCCGGTGCTCAACCAACTGAGCCACCGGTGCACGGTGCCTATTAGCAGCAGACGGGAACGGTCCAGCAAATAGAAAAGAAATGGAGCAAGATCTCGAAATATGAGAGTCAAATGTGGGTTTCACACAAGTCCTTATCTGCCATCCTACCTGGTCTCTCTCAAGGATGGCATTTTCAACCATCTGAACGCTGTCTCTCACGTGCGAGATGGCCTCAAATTCCCGTCGTTCTAGCTGGGAACTATATTAAAAAAAAAGTACAAACAAATTCAAACAAGATACAGGAGTAATAAAATTGTTGACATGAGACACTTAAGACCTCAAATTAAGACAGATAACACCTCAAGCAAGTATTCACTTCTTGCACAATTCCACAATACACCTCTTGTACTCCCCACCCCCGCCCCCCAAAAAAAAAAAATTGCATAATTTGGAAGGGGGGGGGGGGGTAGGAATAAAAGAGGTGTATTATGGGATTTGTGCAAGAAGTGAATGTCAGTTGTAAGACTGGAACAGATGTAAGTTCGATTGACTTTATGTATAACTTAGTGCAATTATCAAAAACGCATGCGACTGCACGTGCGAAATCCATTGTGCCACCAACCAAAGGAAATGCTAACTTGGGAACTGACCGTTCACACGAGCGACGCAAATCGGAACGCGACAAAACGTGTGTGAACTAACTGACCACGAATGCACGCGCAAAAGGGAACGGAAATTCTCAGAATCTTCCATTTATAACGTGCGTTTGGACACGTGCAAACCAGAGCGACGGAAAAGCAAAGTTAATTAAGCCACATGTTCGATGTCACAACTGTTGAAGTTTAAGTCAATAATTCTTCGTGTGAACCCTATTTGCATTTTCGTTGCAGGTGTGAGCCACGCTGGAAGATTATCTGCATCAGGAATCTTGCGGTATTTTTTGAAAAAATAAAGGGCGAAATGCCGGCAGCCAGTCAAAGTTTTTAAATCACTAAATGACCGGCATGTTTCAGGCACCCTTTCAAATAGCATCCATAAAAGCATGTAAGTCACAAAACAATAATTTTATTGGTTAAAACTGAGACGGTACACTCTCTATCTTGAAATTAAAACCGTTTGCAACAATCTAGCGACAGGATAGTTCGCCCGTATTGTTAGAAAACAATACAAGATGGAAAAATCGCGAAACACTTAGGACAGCACTAAATTATATTTTATAGTAGCGTTTCGTTCACGTCGCTCTCGCCGTTGCGAAACTCTCTAAAAGAGATTTTACCGACGTTAAACTGCAAACACCAAGTTACTGCTTGTTTTAAAAGCACGAAAATTCAGTTATTTTAACTTTTTTCTCTCGCTTTTAAGAGGTTGCTCATCTGTAGCTATCGGGAAAAAATGAGCCAAAATCAGACAACTTTCTCTTACTTTTGGCCAAACGTAAATTTCAGCCTTATTTGTGTTGTGGTCTGTCTTCTGTGGTATTATTACAGAGGGCCATGTGTTAGAAAACTCTTTACTGGGTTAATCATGTATTACCCTCTCAAAATAAAGAACATTGTATTGTATTGTATTGTGTTGACTTCAAGGTGTACTCTCCCGCTCGATTCCATTACCAAGAACGGATGCAATGGGAGGCGCGGTGGCCACATGGTTAGTCCGCTCGACTCCGGATCGAGTGGCCCGGGTTCGGGTCTCGAAAGTCCCCAAACTTTATGGGCCATTTTTGGGTGTCATAATTCGCTTTGTATATCAAGAACGGAGAGGACTTAAGTCGTCAAACTTCACAGTCATTTTTATTTTTGTTACCTTAAAAACATGTTAAAAGATCGGCTTTCCAAAACAAGCGGTTGGCAGTTTCACAAATGGCTTTTCGGGACTTTCGAGAAACGGGCCCCTGGCCGGGGACATTGTGTTGTGTTCTTGGGCAAGACACTTAACTCTCACGGTGCCTCTCTCCACCCAGGTGTATAAATGAGTACCGGCGAATTTAATGCTGGGGGCAACCCTGCGATGGACTGGCACCCCATCCAGGGGGGAGTAGAAATACTCCTAGTCGCTTCATGCTACAGAAACCGGAGATAAGCGCCGGCCTGCATAATGGGCCTTCTAGGCTCGTATATAGCAGACTTTACCCTGATGCAGTGAATACATGTAATTAGTAATCTCGTTTTATCTGGCCGTACGGTAAGCTAAGGCTCCTTCTTTTTGAATAAAACTACAGTAAAGGCTCGAGTGAGAATATTAATTCGCGAGCGATGACTTTACTGTACCAGCTCAGGAACTCAGTAAGAGGCATTTATCACGGGTTCAGACAGTTTTCAAAATAAACCGCGTCGCCACTGCATTCACCCTGTCAAAGTAAGCTGGGAAAGAAAAACTGAAAACTTTCCTGCAGCATTGTGCTTAGCTTCGTTCTTTTCCTTATAAAGTTACCTTTTCTTTTGCAAAGCCCCTATTGTATCTTCCAAGTCAGTTTTCTCTGACCGAAGATGCCCGACTTGCTTCATTGCTGCAGAAAGCCTGCAAGAAAAGACAAAAGATCTCCGAGTTCAGTCTTTGAAATGGCTACTTTAGTACGAGAAGAAAAAAAAAGAAACATTCTCCTAAACAGAATTCCACTGACTCTGAAAAGCAGCTCAATAATAATCGAACGTCTATGAAGGAACTACTAACGAATTCTTTTCCAAGACACATAAATCTAAATCCTTACGCTGCAAATCAATTGTGATGTACGTCCAGATGTTAAGTTTGAACTGTTTCCAATGAGAGTTCCCATAAAAATACCGGTAACGTAATACATGTATGATGTAATAATTTGAGAAATGCGCGCGCAACCTGAGGACGTGTCCCAAAAAGTGTCACATAAGCGCCGAAAGCAATGGACGTTTTTTCAGTCACGGTCCGCAACCGAAAGTGAACTGTTTTCCGGTTTATTTTGTCTTCACACTACCATATTTATATTGTTAAGTATCTTTTCCCTAGTACAGACGATTAGTTTGAAAATATAAGAGAGATCACTGTCATGGCGTATGCAAAATGTTCACTTCCGGTTTCCACGGCTCAAGAAGCTCTCTAATTTTGTTTCACTTCCACAGTCTCAGCCAATCAGAAATCAATCACAAATAATCGTGGAAAAAGAAAAAGAAAAATGTGATCGTAAAAAAAATGTGTGAATATGTAAAAACTATGTTAAAAAAATCTTGCCTCAACTTCCATGTATGCTTTGTAAAATTCGTTAGCAACTACCTGGACTCCATTTCAATGACGGCTGTTTGTAACTCCTCTAACCGAGCATCAACGGCTTCTTGGTCTCGATTCGATCCTTCACCTCTCTCTCTGTCCTACAAACACAAACAAAATTTCTGTGACCTTGTATAAAATTTACACAACACCGCAACGATTGGACTACCATGGAGAGCAAATAGACCAAATTGGCTAACTCAATGTTGTACCCAATTCAAACCATAAATGGCAGTAGAAAGTTTTGTTCCAGGTATTCCAATATCATTAAAATGTGAATGCTACATAATATATGCATTATACACAACACAAAGAACTTTAACCCCGGAAGATTTGAATTGGTTACAACATTGGTCTATTAAACTGAAGCATACATTAGTTGCTTTATTTCACAGGGAAGTGCGGTCGACACTTTTTTGAGGCCTAACTTCCTCTTGGGGCTCGCCAATCGAGGATTTACCTGGTTGTTCGAAGACACGAATGGCAGGAAGTATCCGCATTCTGCGTTGCTGTGATTTCAACAACAACAAAAGAGGAAAAGTGTTTCTTACCCTCGCTCTAATTCGCCCTTCCATTAGGTCCAGCGTCCTGCGGAGTTCTTCATTCTGAGCTTTGAAGCTTTTCAATTCGATTTTACACCTCCTATTACATTACCAATAGAATATATCAAACTAAACGGACCACGAATATTTGTAAATTGAAAACGAACGTTTTTACCTTGCAGAATCAATGAATTGATAATGAGCTTGTCACTTCAGCGATAGAACTTTGCGATGTAGTCGCGATAGGTCTTACATTACTGAAGGTGACTAGTGGGAAATTTTCTAAGGTCAACCTTCAGGGGTGTCTATGGAAAAGTCCCTCTTGTTCGGGCTGTTTTTAAGAAACCCAAGAAAACTATGTACTACTAGGGAAGCTAGTAAAATGTAGTATTTGAAAATGCCTTTAACTTCCACGTTTTTTTCTTCAGAAAGCAAGCTCAAGCGCTCAAACGCGAAACTGGCCTTGTCTGCTGCGATGAATTTATAACCCTTGCGTTAACACGGACATCCAAACAAACTGCACTATATTATTCAGGAGATAATAAGCTAGTAAACGGATAAGTGTGAGGCTTTTTCCATATTCTAAATTAGTTTTTGAGATAATCCATTGTAAAGTTGAGCAATAGAATTTTTTCGTATGCACGCCACGGGAAATCTATTTGGAATTTTGAAAAAGCCTCACGCACTTTAATGTTTGCAATCATTTTCTTCAAAAATGTGTTTGTATCGAAAAAAGTGAATTTTAGAATCACTTACTTTTACTTTCAAATTTTCCGGGCGACGCCATCTTGAATAATTGTGACGTGTGACGGTTTTCACACGAAGAGCTTTTGTTTTGAAACAATAGGGTAACCGTGACACGTCACAATTATTCAAGATGGCGGCACTCGGGAAATTTAAAAATTAAAACAAGCGTTTTTGACATTCATTTATTTCGGATACAGACGCTTCCAGTGGAAAAGGTTCGAACAATTTTGATTGTAAACATTATGTTCTATGGTTTATGGTTATTTTCTTGTTTTAGTGGAATGTCTCTTTAAAATCTTGCGCAAAATTCTAAGCCAATGAGAAATGGAGGAAAGCCATTATTCTGATTTGCTCACGTGTGTTTCCTGCGCTTGGCGTCAGCTGCATGAATTCGCTGCTAGGATTCGGCATAAAGCAATGTCGGTCTTCGGCACTCAATTGCAAAGCGCTGTATAAACTGTAAAACGGACATTCAACACGATTTTAGTTGAACTAACCTTAGTTCACCTCGCACTTCATCGATCTCTTGATCTTGCGTCTGAGCTGTAGAGAGAAACTTTTCATGCTCCTAAAAAGGGAACAACACAACTTCTATAAAGACATCTAAAATGCTGAGAAAACGGTTCCAACCTTTAACCGTGTTTAAATATAATCAACGTGTAATTCAAACGAGTTTTAATTCAGCATTACGGGAAGTGAGTCAATGTTTTGACCTCCAACTATTTTATTTCAGAGACTTGCTACCAATAAGTTTATTCCCATACATCGCCTGAAATGCTAAATATTAATCGGAATCTTCGAGGAGTCTTCTCTTTTTCTTTTAACTTTAAAACTTGCCACTTCCTTGAACAGTCAAAAACTGACAAAGCCCAAATTTTTCGATTAGCAAACAACGTAAG
>NC_090872.1:12040689-12068189 GCF_036669935.1 Montipora foliosa
TAAAGGATCTTCAAAGATTTTCTAACATTGAGGACTCTTGGGATACTTCATCAAGATCCTTGAGGAAATTATCAGGATCTTGCAAAGATCTTACCAAGATCCACACACAAAATCTTGGAAAGATCCTCAAAAGGATCCTTGAAGATCCTCAAAGAGTGCCTGAGGATCTTACAAGGATCTTAAAAGGATCCTTGAAAGGATCTTAATAAAATCTTTGACAGGATCCTTAAAGATCATACTAGGATCTTTTGAGGATCTTTGAAGGATCCTTATAGTGATCTTGAAAGAAACCTTAAAAGGATCCTCAAAAGATCCTCAAGGATTGTATGAGGATCCTTTAAGGATCCTAAAAGAATCTTCAGAGGTATCTTGAAAAGATCTTTATCAGGATCCTTAAAGATCCTATGAGGATCCTTCAAGGATCTTAAAGGGATCCTTAAAGTGATCTTGAAAGGATCTTTGTTGCAATCCTTGAAAGATCCTATGAGGATCCTTCAAGGATCTTAAAAGGATCCTTATAGTACTCTTGAAAGGAACTTTATTAGGATCCTTGAAAGATCCTATGAGGATCCTTCACGGATCTTAAAAGGAACCTTAAAGTGATCTTGAAAGGATCTCCGTTAGGATCCTTGAAAGATCCTATGAGGATCTTTCAAGGATCTAAAAAGGATCTTTAGAGTGATCTTGATCCTTCAAGGATAAGGATCTTATAAGGACCTTTTTAGGAGTGAAGTGTATAAAATCCCTTAAGATCCTATGAGGTATTACGTACATGTACCCTCAAGCATCGTTAAGGAACCAAACTTTGAACATAAAAATAATCACGCTGTACACGAATCAATTAAAAAGAAAACGTTTATTCTGATGTAATCCATTGATTGTAGGAAATATCAGTAACAGATTACCTTGTTTGATGAACTCGTAATAGCTGCAGGCCGGGCCAGAAGCAATATGAAACAATATACTCTCGAAATATCAAAGCATTCGTGTCAGCACGTCATCCTTTTAAAAAATACCAGGGCTAAAATACAGAATTCAGGGCCACATCTAGAGACTCTAGTGACGAATCGGCTCGATCAGTATCTTTTCACATTCCTTTAAGGGTTAATTCGATGAGTCTGCTATGATTTGTGCTCACTTTTTCTTTAAACTACAGTCCGATGAATCGGAGGGTTGTAATCCTCCGCCATCTTGGATAAAACGCGAGAGATAAGACTGGAAACTAGTGAGCCATTTCCCTTTTGGTCAGCAGTCACCAACGATGGCTCCTCTTTACAGTTCGGCGGTTTTATTCTAAGTTTGAATCAACGAGCATAAATCTTATGATTCATGATTGTTTTGCCCGTTAAATACTGATTCAAAACGAGGAAATGCATACAGCAATCCAAGTACAAAGGTAGGCGCTAATTATAAGCAGGTAATATTTGAGTTGATGACTTATTGTCCTTAAAAATGACGATAGACTAAATCGGCTAACTCAACCAATTCAAATCTCTCGGGGTTAAGATTCTTTGTGTGTTTAATTTGCATGGCAATGAAGCATTCACATTTAAAATGATATGGTGATACTGGAACAAAACGTTTTATTTCGAAAAGATTTTAATTGCGTACAACACTGAGTTAGCCGAAATTCGAACTTTTCAAACTTCTAGTCCCAAAATAATTTGACATGTACAGGCAAGGATTATAATTCGGCTTACTTGCTCTAATCCTGTAAAAAATAGGTGAACCTTTAACGAGATTACTTACTAGTAATAAGGTTTACATCAAAAGAGTGGTTGTTGCAAATATATGATTGGCAAAGGATCCCTTCGATTCTCTGTAAATGCTACGTGTCTGAGGTTCATAGCAATTTTCAAATTAAAGGTTAGGTGACGCACATTTATTTCCACTTCCACGGCATGACTTGCGAGTACATGTGGAATTCATGATAATCAATATGAGTAATTTGCCCTTATGGCTTTGTTTTTCTTTCAGGATGCGTAACTGCAAAATATTCAGAAAAAGTTCTCAAAAAGCAGCCTCAGCCGACAATAGCACCAAATACTGAGTGAAGAAAAAAATTAGTCAAGGCTGTTGCCTAACAGGAGCCCGGTAGCCTGGGGCTCCCAAAAAATAGCTCTGGGCTCCTTAATTTTTCACAGCAACACCTTTCACTTCATATGTTGGGCTCCTAAGTTCTCAGCGTTTAGCTCTGAGGGCCCCTTTAAAATTTTCTTAGGCAGCAGCCTTGTTAGTAATAAAAAGATAGATAAAATGAAATAAATACAAATGTGTTAGGTAAAATCAAACGTTATTGTTGTAGTACATGTACTTGTACTTGTAATGTTTCTCTTTCGCTGTTTTTCTAGGCTACAATTTAAGGTTTTTGTCTTATTTTTAAGAAACATTTTCTCAATAAAAATGGCTGTTTGTGAAAATATTTTAAATATTCCCAGCCATATCTTTGATATTAATGAGTACTTGATAAAAACTGTATGAGTATCTATATTTTATCTCTATTGTTTCTATGATTATTAATATACATTCAAGTCATATTATAGGTAATTTTGAGAAATTCGTTTACTGTATGCAGCTAGACTTTTAATTAATGGATAACCATGTGCATGTGACCAAGTAACTCCAAAAGCTACTATGATTGTCAGTGGAATAAGATGTGAGCAAAGTTGTCACAGAGTTTCAATGTTAAAACAACAATGTTGTCAAAGGCAACTTGATCCACATCAAGTCTGTGAAAAACAATAGTCAGTGCATCATTTGTTCAGGTTTGTTAGATTTTTATTGTATTCTTCCCATCCCTTTGACCATAGTTAATAGAGGGGAATGGTTATGAAACCCGACAACTTTCTTTGTTGTAGGTCTTTGTTCTCTTTTCTGGCCTTGACCGTGCACAAAACACAATAGTTGTTTACTCCGTACTGAGGAACTAACCAATAGAAACGTGTTGGTTACGTAATTCATGCATAGTGTATGAGCGCAAAACAAAAGATTGTGCACGGTCGTGGACTTTCCAACCTAAATCTTGGCATCTTTGTTTGCTCCTTTGATGTTTGCCGAGCTTCCTAACCATTCCCTTCTATTAACTATGCTTTGACCCAGGAGTTAGTGCCAATTTAGGATAACAAGCCAGGGTGATAAGCCTTACCAAACTTCACTTGCATCTTACTCAAGTGAGAATCGTAGTGTGTGGCTGTTTTTCATTCAGTTCAATAAAGAATGCTAGCAAATAAAGTCGGATATTGATTTCCCATGATTCATCATTGTTATTTTACTTCAATCATACTTAGCATTATAACATAAATAGTTTACAGACAAATGAAGCATTTTATGTATTGAAGTTTCTCTTTTACAGAAAGAAAGCTCCTTTTTCCAGGTTAAATAAAAGAATTTGTACATCAAACTGCAGTCCAATAAGTGCAATTCAGGGTGAGAAGGTGGACAATAAAATTAATAATCTTGGCTAAGTTCCTGTAAAGTCCTAAATGATATCTAGACATAAACATCCTCAAGGATCTTGCAAATGATCTTGGCAAGGGCTTTTGAAGATCCTCAAGGATCTTGCACCAGATCTTTGAAGATCCTTAAGGATCTTGGATATGGTTTTTGAAGATCCCCAAGGATCTTTGGTTGGTTCCTTCAACATCCTCAAGGATCTTTGATGATCTTCAAAGATCTTGGTAAGGATCTTTAAAAATCCTTGAGGATCTTGCACAGGATCTTGGACAGGATCTTCGAAGATCCTCAAGGATCTTGGACAGGATCTTCGAGGATCCTCAAGGATCCTTGAAGATCTTGGCAAGGATCTTTGAGGATCTTGGCAAGAAAGGCTAAGATCTTTAAGGATCTTTAAGGATCCTAGGTAGGATCCTTGAGGATTTGAGAAAAGATCCTTAGAAAGATCCTCAAAAAGATCTTTGAGGAGTCTTTAAGGATCTTCAAAGATCCTTCAAAGATTTTCACCAGGGATTACAACGTTGTCAGCACATTGTAGCCAAGGCACTCAACTTTCGATTTTAGCCAAGGCAGAGACATTTTAGTGTCACCATAAAAAATATACTGGCAAGGAATTTCTAAGCCGTATCCGGCTCCTCTGTTTACTCGCTTTCCCCTTACAACAGTCTTTCCTTTATTTGTTCCCCGCTTTAAAAAACTTGCTAACAAACAGCGACATCCTCAAAGGAATGTGTCCGAGTATTTCATCGTTCTTGTTTATGGTGTTTGGGTGTTCTTGAGTCGACAGATCTTGATGATACGCTTGTTCACGTGGTCTTACTACAGCCACTGCATTTCGTCATTATCGCAGGATTGTATAGGGCGCAATAAAACAAAAGTTTCATTTAATACCTCGGTATTTTTTTGTATACGAATATTTATGGTTAGCTGGGCAAGCCCCCGCTTACGAGAACCATTCTCGTAAGCGGCCAGCTCCAGTTACGGACATTTTTATCCCGTCCCGAGGGTGTCCGCTTACGAGAGCTTCGACTGTAATACTAGAGTTGTGTTAACAAGGACTGGGATCTGACGGTACGTAGTTGTTGCCATCTACAGTTCAGAATGGATGAACAAATTAAAGTCTTTTTATAAATTAACAACTATAATGAATTTTATACAAAAAAGGGTTAATAGATAGAAACTTAATAAGACTTTCCATCTTCTTGCTTTCAAATTGGGACATAATGTTAAAAAAAAAAAAAACCCAAAAATTGATATGAATAGCTTATTTTAATAGCTAAAACTTGCTTTGTGCTGCTATTAGGCACAGTTAGCATGCAAATTTAACCCACTTTAATGACTTAAAAACAGTAGAACTACCACGATACTGCCACTTATAAATACATGTATAACTGTTTTATTTTCTACAAGTAATACAACCATAAAATATAAATATAAACAACATACTTAGCCACATTAAACTTGTCACTAATTACACAATTTCTTTGTCTTTCGTTGGAACAATATGAAGTTACTGTAATGAACAAGATGCTTGTTCTAAAAGAATGATAATGGGCCATACCCTCTCGATTTCCTGAAGCTTTTCCAACTCACTGGTAGCATTTTGCCACAGTTCCACATAGCTGTCCCTTTCCTCGAATTAAGAAACAGAGTAAAAAACTCAACAGCCTGAATCAATTTGTTAAAAGAAAATAAGCAGATTTGTTTTTGTTTCTTAGCAGGTTTTGGGGGCTTTGCAAAAATGGCCTGTACTTTCTAGAGAGAGATAAAAGATTTAAAAGCAAAAACGAACATAGTTTAAAACTCTACAGGTTAAAGTAGACTGAAAAGAAAAGAGAATACCTGAGACAGAATTTGAAGTTGGTGGCGCATATTTTCCAGCACTTCTCTTTCTGCATTGCCTCCTTCACCTTGTCGTACTATCTCCATCTGTGTTTCAATGCTCCTCTTCAATTCCTCATGCAATCTACAAGAGGTTCACAATAATGATTAAAATAAAAAGTGCTAAGTTTTCAACTTTACTATTTAAATTAAGTAATGAAAATTTCTGCAGAAAGCAATAAAACATGCAAATGAATATTACAAAGGTCTGGTTTGTGAGAGTGCATATAAACTAATAAAAGTGAAACAATGAAGATGTAAGCAGAATTGTTTGGATGTCAAGAGACTTAAGGCTAAAAATATTCTGAAATTGGAAATAATATTTAATATTAGTTCCAATTTGTTTTACACACAAACAGTACTGAAGCTGCTACTTGCAAAAACTGGTCTCAAATCAAAGAAAAGGACAAAATCCAACGCAACATTTGGGGGCAACTATAACTCCATTATTGAGGAAACTAAGCACAAGATATGAATGAGAATTTAAAGCAGCGTAGGTGCCAAATGAATATTAATACCTAAAAGATGTTTTCCAACATTATTTCCAACAGTCCAATAACTGTATGATAAACATCTGCACTAAACATACACTTCATGTACAATAATAATTAGTTCACTTGGGTAAAAGAATAATTAAGACAGCAAACCTTGTATTTTCTTGAATAACATGGTCCGTTTTCTGTTTCAGGGATGTCAATTCATCCTTAAACAAAAGCAAAGAATTTCTATCAAGAATAACTTCTTAGACAACTAAAACTAAATGTTGAGTAAAAATGATCCCGTGAGGATCTTTTAATTAAGATCTTTTAAATATCCTGTGTGTATCCTTCAGAAAATTTAAAGATCCTGGCAAGAAAGTTGAAAAATCCTTTATTAAGGACAGTGCCTACTATTGTTATTGTGCATACTTTCTGCGCATCTCGAGATATTCGGATTTCCTATTGCTAGTGCTTATTAATACAGGGATATTTTTGGCGCGGTTCAAAACTATGCCGAGAAAGCAGAACTTAGCAAGTGATCTTGGTATCCAAAAAGAAAATTGGGGGTAACCATCATTTTTCAGAGATAATTGAGCTACAATTTGGAAAAGAGCGCCATACATTACTTTGTATTTTAAAACTTTTTACAAATATTGTTGATTAATTATCTTCGAAAAATGCGTGGTTACCCCCAGTTTTCTTTTTGGATTTCAATAACACTTGTTAAGATCTGCTTTCCCGCATATTCAGTAAACCGCGAGAAAATACCTTTGAATTAGTAGGCACCATCCTTAAAATGTGTCAATTGACACACAAGCTGGCTTGGTCACAAACCTTTTTTGAAAAAATTAATTTCAGAAACTTTTGACAAGACTCACTGTGAGAGGCACAAGAAAACGTGCATTTAAGATAGACTGAACAATATATAAATTTACTGTCACTTTTTCGTCAACAATTTGAAATAAATAGCCTAAAATTATTTTTACCTTCAAGAAAAACACTTGTTCTTGGTATGCCTTAATGTTGTTATCATACTCTGACAGCAGAGGTGAAAGAATACTGTCAAAATGGACAAAAAAAAAAATTCTGTGTCCAGATTCATAAAAACACAAATTTCAGAACAGTTACAAGCATAAGCTACCTTCCCTTCAATGGCATCTGCATCAAGAAATTAAAAAATAACGTAGCAACAATTTTTTTCCACAGACACCTCATTTTCCTTTCCTGAAACCTTGATGGCGACATAGTTTTTCAGTGAGTGATTAACCCATTGACTCTCAGGGGTTCCCCATTGACGAGTAAAATCGTCTGGCGTTAGACAGAGTAAAATAGTCTGGCGTTAGACAGAGTAAAATACTAAGTCTGGCTGGTTTAGGCCGGTTTGGACATCAAAGGGTTAAAGCAGTGTTTGGGGAAACCCTTTCAACAAAGTCATCAATAATTCATGAGAATGACATTCCCGTGATGCAGGTACAATGCTCCACCAAAGTGGCCTGAATTCGATTCATGGACCAAGCATCGCAAATGGCTTTCAAGAGTTTGCTGGTTCTCGGCTCCAAGAAGTTTTTCTCTGGGAACTCCCATTTTCCCCTCTCCTCAAAAACCAACCTACGATTTTATACAATAAGATTTGATTTGATTTTTGTGCAAAACGTGACTGTCAGCATTTAACAATGACCCAAGTACAGGAGCTGTCATGGCTCAGTTGGCTAGTGCGTGGCTTTTGGAGAGAGAGCTCCCCGGGTTTGATCCTCGGTGACTTAAATGTCTGTTTCGACTTTCCTCTGATCTGTGTAGCTATAGCTTTAAATACCCGTAAAACGGAGCACTGACAGAGGGAGGGGGTAAAGGGCGCACCGTCGGCTTCCATTGATACCAGCCTCGTAGCTGAAGGAACTACCGACGTTAAGTAAAGTTACTTTACCTTTACCTTTTACCAAGTACAGAGTAACGTCAAAAGTGGTGCCAGTCACTGTGGAGGCTCTGGGTGTGATGGTGATTAACTTACATACACAGGAATCTCACATAGGGTCAGAACTTCACAGAAGCATGCACTCCTTGGAATCATCACCATTCTAAGTAAGGTCCTTGAAGTCTAAGCTTTCAGGACAAGACCCGACTGCCCCTAACCCTACGGCAATTTGTGGCATAATTATCATTATCTGACCATGTTCTCATTTCAGAGATCTCTTTATCTGATGGTAAGAGTACTTACCGGTATTTAAAGATTATGTATGTTTATCAAATTGTATCGTCAACAACCTTATTACCTGGAGTTTGTTATCCATGGTGGAAGAGGCTCATCACTCTGCAAAAGGAAAACTCGACTTTCAAACTACTTGATCCTTACCCTGGCGATAGCTTTACACATGTACCAATGATTCATAATTATTAAAAATGCTTCAGGAATATTCAGCATTATATAGTGTGTCTATGTTTGGAGGAGCAAACCTCCTCTATGGGGGAACAGGGATGGCGCAGTGGTGAGAGCACTCGCCTCCCACCAATGTGGCCCAGGTTCGATTCCTGGACCTGACGCCATAAGTGGGTTGAGTTTGTGTTGGTTGTCTTCTCTGCTTCAAGGGTTTTTCTCCGGGTTCTCCGGTTTTCCCTCCTCAGCAAAAACCAACATAAGGCTGATTCCAGCTGGCTGTAAGCTGTGCTCCAAGGTCACACGTGGACCGGATAGCGGCTGCCAGAGGCGCCAATTTATGCTTTAGGTTCCACCTTGTTGAGCTGCATCGTTGCTGTACTTTGTGACGGTGATTAGCCACGACAATTAAAATTCACATTCATTTGATACACGAATATCCTGTAGTTAATATACTCCATAAAGGGGTTGAGTTACCGCCAGGAGAGCAAACTGTTGAAGTCTTAGAAAAAGGCTTGTATTACCCAACCTGTGTTACTTTGCTCAAAGATCCGCCAAATTCTACACAAAGTGTAGAGATCAAAGTGACACACGGCAAACCCTTCTTCAGTTTATTTTTTCAAGGTTTTTCTTCATGTCAGCTGACATTTTGGAGAGTTGTAAATAGTTGTAATCATTTGGAAGAAAACACAATAAACTCTTTTAAACTGGAAGTCATACACATGTATATAGAGCCTTATTTAAGGTTCACAGTAGCATAGTCTGCACTGATAAAACAAGAAAGATGCTGAATACTAGCAGACCTTCACTAGTGGTGAGCCAGTGCCTAGTATTCAAACCGGCGGGTCTAATTTGCAGGTCACAGGTCGCAGGTTGCGGGTTGCAGGTCATTGTTTCACCAATACAGAGAGTATCCTAAACATTCTTAAAAGCTAACCTTAGGCCTAATTAGGCCTAAACAAACGTTTTTAGGCCTAAGGTTAGCTTTTATGAATGTTTAGGATACTTTCTGTATTGGTGAAACAATGACCTGCAACCCGCGACCTGCGACTTGCAAATTAGACCCGCCGTATTCAAACTGCAAAAGGTGTTTGTTACCGTTACATCTGGTGCTTTAACAGGGAGGTACTTTTTCTGGTATTCCTGGAGCACTGCATTAAGTCTCTTAACTGCAAAACAAAGGAACTGTTTTGTTTTGATCAATATTATTGACTCTGTTAAGGTAAGTTTAATTACTGTAAATAGTGCAGGGTCACTTGTCTTATAGTTACTAAATAGTAAAAATAATCGACATTAAATAATGAGGAGTGATTCTAGAATACACGGCCACTTTTGATCGCCATAAAACATACTGCTCCCACACTCCCGCAGTCGTGCAATTCTGAATAATTCAAGGTGTAAAACTAGTGCTCCCGCAGTCATGCAGACGAAAGGTAAGTGGATTTCAGGTGGTGGATAACTAGCGCCCCCGCAGTCCCACAGTCACGCAGTCGAAAGTTAAGTGGAATTCATGGGGTATATAACTAGTGCTCCCACATTCCCTCAGTCACGCAGTCGAAAGTTAAGTGGAATTCATGTGGTGTATAACTGGTGTCCCTGCAGTCTCACAGTCACACAGCCATAATCCAAGAGGAATTCAGGTGGCATATAACTACTGCCTTGTCAGTGGGAGGAGCGGTGGCCTCATGGTTAGTGCGCTCGACTCCGGATCGAGTGGTCCGGGTTTGGGGCCTGGCCTGGGACATTGTGTTGTGTTCTTGGGCAAGACACTTTACTCTCACGGGGGCCTCTCTCCACCCAGGTGTATAAATGGGTACCGGCATAATGCTGGGGGTAACCCTGCGATGGACTAGCATCCCATCCAGGGGGGAGTATAAATACTCCTAGTCGCTTCATGCTACGGAAACCGGAGATAAGCGCCGGCCTGATGGGCCTTCTGGCTCGTAAGCAGTGACTTTGCCTTTACCCTTTATCACTGAAACGAGCACTTAGGCTTAATCAGTAAACGAGTGCTATATTCTTCACACTATCTCATAAAAAGTGTAATTAACCGAACTGTAAATTGAAATCTGAAATTTTAAAAGGGTTTTCAGATTATTCTAAAAACCTGTTGAAAGCTTTATGCAAATTTGACGAGTGCAGGAGCAGCTTTGTAACAGTCTGATGAAAACCGAATGGATTTGAGATTACTGTGAGACTGTGGGAGAGCAGGACTCTTCAACAGTCTGGCCAAAACCATATGCAAATAAGGTGACTGCGGGACTGTGGGAGTAGGTTTTTAATCTCTAGATTTTAGTGGCCGGGTATTAAATTTCGAGAATCTAGCCAATTCTGGCCGTTTATAAGAAATATTTATTTCGTCGTGAATGAAAGAAATATCATGACAAGATTTCAGTCAACGTCTTCAAAATGATAAAGACTGTTTAAATTGTGAGCTTGCATAAACATATCAATAAGTGGATTGCTAACACTCAGTGACTGTTATCGCTGTTTCCAAATCAACAGCACTGTTTTAACCTTCAGTTACTAGTATCTTTGAAAAAATAAACATTTATTTTAGCTGACAACATATTGTCTTACACCGTCCATAACGTACCTTGATCTTGCAGAAATTTGATGTAATCTTCATCTTGTAAAGAGGAATTCATGATTAGTTGAAGGACAAGGTCGAACGATCGAAACTCTCTACACCATCATCTTCATCGAGGAACTCATCGTCACCTGTCTCGGTCTGGTCTGAGATAGAGCCATACCTTACGGAATCGTGCTCAAACGAACAAATCTATTCCATCTATATGTTTAATCACGATCAATTAAAGTAAAAAGGAGAAAAAATAGCTACCAACAGTGAAAACAACCACAACTAACGACGCCATGATAATCCCCGACTGGCCAATCGAAAAAAGGGATTTCATAAAGCGTTTATTGGTTAAAATAATTGCTGTTTATGATTGGTTATTTTTGCATGAGCCCGGGGTTTTCGAATATTAATTTTGGATAAATTTTGTACGCTTCCTTTCTCGCTGCCTATATCTTTTTCTTTCCATTGCCTTTATGCAATAATACTGAATAATAATAAAAAATTGAGCAAACACTTTGTCCAAGTGTAACACATGTCCGAAGCTTACCATACCATACCGGGGGGTACATATGCTCATTGATCGTTTTCATAAATTGTATGTCGAGAAATTCAAACTATTCTTATAATCTGAAATCTCTTTGGCCACGATATAGGGCTGATAGCACCATCAAAATGTCCAAAATCTTCGCAAAGATATCGCAGGAAAAAAATATACCGTCTCGCCTTGAAATCGAGGCTACAGAGAGAACCTTGCTTGTGATTGGTTCTTGTTTTTGAAACCCTTGTGCAACGAGCAACGAACACCTCGGAAATTTTACACGGCAGTCGTCGAGTGTGTTTAGTATTGGCCGTTCACTCGTTATTACGTTAATTGAAACATGTTTCCGAAATCCAAAAGATTTCAAGATCCAGGTAAAGCCGTTTAAGAAATGAATTATTGAGCAAACTTCGTGCAATTATGGTTCATGCGTTTGCACCGTAGGGGATATGAATGACCATGAATGTCAAGCTAGAAAAAATAACTTTGAGGGCGAGGAAATGCTGTGTATTAAAGCTTGTTTATTTCTCAGTCAGTTACATATGCATGTAAACAACCTTTTCAACCTAATATTGCCGAGGCTTGTGCCGTCGCCGATTGGTTTAATTTTTGTCCGGTTGCCGGACGGGCACATCAGCGAGGTTTCCAATATATGTAACTTTAAAACTCGACTTTAAATAAGTTAAGGGACGGTTAGAGCATGTTAAGATTTTAAACAACTGAGGTTGTCGTGTTTCTCTCATCATAACAAACATAATTAACACCTCCTAGAGGTAAGACTCTCTCGTCTTCTAAGATAGGTTATGGAAACCAATGGTTCTTTCTAACCAAACTTTGGTGGCAGTCTTTGGAACATTAAAAACCCACAGTGACTGACTCAGTGCAGAGTTGGGAATATAGTCAGACAGGCATCTGTGATATCATATATTATTAAAAACTAGATCATTGTATAATGCATTTCTCAAGCTTTGATTGGCTTAGCCGTCATTGCATGTTAGCTATTATCACATTCTCTATCAGTAACTGAAGGCATCAGTTTTGTTGTTTTTACCAAATTTAAGTAGGGAAGATTTATCCATAATTTGTGGGCGTTTTATTATAATTCCACTCGACCTTGTTGGATGTGAAGTGATTATAGCCAACTCGGCACTATGTGCCTCCTTGGCTATCTATCATCTGAGATCCAATGCACACTTGTGGAATAATAATTGTTAAATATAGAATTCTTTCATGGGGGTTTCTGACCTCCACTGACTAAAATTGTTGTCTCTGTCACATCACCTTCAGATGCTGCGATGGTACATAATGGCCTGTCATTTCAATAATGGTCAGGTCACTCTCCAAGTGCCAAAGACCTGAACTAGCAATATCTTTAAACAAACAAAAGAAATCTGGTCTAAGTTGCCTGTAATAGCTTTTGCCTCCTGGTTAGGTGGGCTTGATTAGATTGGAAGACAGTGTGTCATGAATGCATGTACTGACAAAATGCACCAATGCAGTCTCTTGGGTTGTAATGGATTGCACATCTTTCATCATTTGATTGAATGGGCAAGCAGCCTATTATAAAGGAAGTTGCAGACCAGATGGGCTTTTTCTTGAGTGCTCTATCAGATTATCTTTTAATTTATTTCCCAGTTTCTCAGGCACCCCCAGTTGGCTGTTATGATGTCCACAGTGGAAAGCAAGGCGGTGGGCTTGGGTTTGGCAAAGGCAAGCGCTTTGCAGACTTGAAAGGTCAGCTTTTTACTTCAAGAAACTCATAATGGTTACCTTATCTTTTGCTCTTCAGACTTAAAGCATGCCTTTTAACTCTACTTATGATTGCTAAAATAAAAATACATTTACCAATAAACGAATTAAGAAAGCGGCAAGAGTAAAGAAGGCATGTGCTTGCAGAATGTTGTATGGCACAACTTAATTGTACAATCACATAATTACGTGAAATTATTCGGAGGAGGAAAGATTTTTGAAAAGTTGAATTTAAAGACGTTACATTTTACCTAAAATTGTAAGTGGTAGATAAACATTGTGAAAAATGTCTTTGGTTTATAGTGTGGAGCACCGCACTATTTATTTTTTTATTGAGGTAGCTAGACGCTGATAATAATAATAATATTGTCTAACATCCAGCCTTAAACAAAATCCCTAAGACATGGTAAATATCTGGTGTTAACAACCAAACAATGCAGTTCTTTTAGCATAAGACTTTGGTTATTTTCAGACACGGGGCCTGGACCAGCATCAAATAGCAGTTTGCTTGGTATGTATTTTTAACCTTGGTAGCCGATGTTTGAAGGGAAAGGTGAGATTGGCATCAAGGAATTTCTACCCACAAAGAGCTCCTCCTTTCCTCTTCCAATCTAGCTTTTTCTAGCTACCACAATGGCTGTTTTAGAACAGGCATTGTCTGCAAGGGACAGGCAGTTGAGTTTGTTTCATGGAAATTTCTTTTCTCAGGAAGCTGACTTGAATGTATGACGAAATAGCAGCAGCCAGGAAAGCTTTTTACCTTTCAATTTTTTTTTCATTTTCATGCCATTTCATTAGAGTCAACTCATGCGTGCAGTCTGTTTAACTCTGAAAAGTTGATCCACTTAAATAAAAACAAGCCACCTCCTAGAATTAGGGAAGTATAGGTATGGTTACCGGGTGTTTGTAATGACCAGGAAATCGTTGTCCATTATCAAGTTGAACAATTAAGTTGAAGTTGAACTGAGTTTCACACTTTTTTGTCATCTGAACTTTTCAAATGTAGATGTCAGTTCTTGTAGCACATCGAGCCGGAATGACAGCAAATGCCCAGTAAGTTAAACTAATCATGATTTCAGTAGTCATTTTACATCATTGCTGACAAGTTGATTAAACCATTTTTGCTCTGAAATACTCTTCTCTAGAGCTGAATTGCTGCATGGTCAAATAACAAGGGGTTGGGTCAAATACATCCTGTAGATGTGGCCTTTGAGTGCAGCTTCAATCTGTAGTTATATTTCTACCTTAATTAAAGGGGCTATTTCATGCGAAATAATGGAATTTCATGACACCAAAATGCCCAAAAAGTAGATGAAACAAACTGCAAACTGACCTCTTAAATCTGTTGAACAACATAAAAGAAATACAGCAAAAGGAAAGAGAAGCAGGGAAGGACACAAAGGGACAAGATTGAACGGCCCGACATTTTTCAAGTCATTACATGGAACTAAAGATTTCCCCAAAACACCTTGAAATAACGTGTCAGGAGCAGCACCTTTAATTTTGGCAAAATTATGCATCATGATGATAAAAGGCAAATAAGGGAGAAAGGAAGACAAATTTTAAAATGATAGAATCCTAATGATAAATTAATATAATAATAAAATTATTATTTGAAGACCATATGTATTAAATATAATAGTGAACGAATAGAAGGTCATTTGTTTGAATTCATACTTCAATTTATACCATCAGTTTAAAAGCAGGGATCCAGTAGAATAGTTCCCATTCTTTTATAGTCCAGTTTTAACTTATCAATAATTTAAAAGTGGCAGCCGGGAAGATTTCTAAATTTGTCGTATTGCATACAGCTGTTTGCCACCCCTCTACCCCTAAAAAAGGGCAGAAAGGTATCTTGTTCGACGCCTAATCCTAAGGAAGAGTGCTCAGACACAGAAAATGAGGTCAGTATAAACAATATTTCAAGTCTTAGGACTTATTAGTTACTCAGGTAACAAATAAACTTGATACATTTAGATTTAATTAACAACTCCATCGCTTATGTGGAGGTTGAGTGCATGAGACACCCAGGAGATTCCACTATTGGCAGCAAGCTCCTAGTTGGAGACTGCTCCCATGTGAAGGAAATCCTGGAAACCCAGCCATGAGCCCCTGTGCAACACCAGAGACAGGCACCTATCATACTGATAAAAACAGTAGGGAAAGGGAGGGGAAGGAAGGGAAGGGAAGGGGAGGGAAGGGGAATTAATGGGGACATAGTTTTTCAGTGAGTGATTAACCCATTGACTCTCAGGGGTTCCCCATTGACGAGTAAGGTTTCGGCCGGTTTGGACGCCAAAGGGTTAACTGCTTAAAACCCTCCACAAATAAACTTTTTTCTTCTACACAACTAACAAAACAGGAAATCACAGCGTGTGTACTGACCTGGCAATGCTCCGCTGACCACAACTGGCACTAAGTGCTCTGGTTATTGACTCCATTAAATTACATTTTGGCTTTGCCAGAATCATCAAGCATCAAGCAAGCACAGGGTTCTAATTGGTTAGGTACAAAACACAGGTCACAGGTCTCTGTTTTACCAAATACAGAAACAAACCTAAACATTCATTTTAGCTAACCTTAGGCCTAAAAATTGTTGTTTTTAGGTCTAATTAGGCCTAAAGGTAGCTTTATTAATTAATGTTTAGGTGTGTGTTATGTTTCTGTATTTGGTAAAACAGAGACCTGTGACCTGTGTTTTGTACCTGCCAGTTCTAATCACAAGTTGTCTTAAGGTCCTGAGTGGCAAGTTGCTTGCAACACCTGGGGCACAGGCACTACTTGCTGCTCTTCCAAATCTCTGGACTAAATCTACCAAATGCAGTAGCCTTGAAGTTTTTATTTAGTTTTAATGTGATCTTAGGATCTACCTCTTCATCTAGGCTTTTAACTAAACATCCTTTTAGTTTTATAGTGAAGTCTAACTTGATTTACATGTATATTGAAAACTCGGTAAATTAGTGAAGAACAGCTCACCTCCACAGGCAGTCGGTTGACAGGCCCCCCAAGACCGACAGTTTTCTTCAACAGCTGTGAATTATAGAGATTCAAAACCCTTTTGATAAATGTTATCGTTTCACTTTCATCTGAGTTTAAAACAAAACTGTTACAGTGGATTTATGGAAAGTATGTAAGATGAGAGTTTCTTGTCGTTTTACTAGCAAAACATTAAATTTTGTGCGATGTTTTGTGGGCCTCTAGCCAAGTGTCAGTAATGTGTTGGTAATCTGTCTGCCGACAGTCAACCCAACTGTTGGTGCAGGTGAGCTGTTCTTCACTTTTACCGAAAACTCGTTTGTATTACATTTTACAAACTCATGGGTTAGTCTCAAGTTTGTAAGACCTTAGTGTGATACAACACTGATGTGAATTTTGTAGTCTACTAGCAAGCCTTATAATAAAACATTATTGTAAAGCATATTGATTTTTATGTGCTTGTTATAATTTGTGCTATATATTTTCTTCTTTGTTATGAAATCCACAAATTTTAAGTCAAAATGCTTGTGATATGCAAATGAATTTATTGTATTGATGTTACTAATATTGTGTCATTCTACCAACCTGAAAGATTGAAAAGCTTTTGTCTGAGAGAAAAGAACTTGAAGATAGACTTTGCACGACACAAATGGAACTTCAAAATCTGGAAAACCAATTTCAGGTATATATGTATGACATTTGTCTTCTACAGTTACAATGTAATAAATATGCATTTAGCTTTAAGGTTTTAATTTGTTCCTCAAACAACAAACGCTTTTGATAACTAAAGATAGCAATGGCATTAGGAAAAACTGTAACCTTTGATAATTACCAGAAATGCAATATTTCTGATTTTCATGCACCAATGGAACTTGAAGAAATTAGAAAAAATCAAATCGAGTAAATTTGAAGCTCCAAGATCTAGCTGGATGCTCTTCATTTGGGCATCAATTATTGTTTTGTGGCTGAATATTGTTAAGTGATGTGTTTTCTTGCAACTTGAAAGTTCTTTTGAAAGGGAGTGTACATCCTGTTCCATACTTTGGGTGAGCCTTGAACACTTTATATGCCGTTGGCAATTATGTAACTATGCAAACATTCAATTCCTCAGTTTAGTAGGCGTAAAATTGACATAAAAATCACAAACTTTGATCAACAGTCAGTGTTAAAAGAAAAAGTTGACCATGAGTCAGCCCTTTCTGGTCTTCATAAAGAAGTACAAGATCTGAGAGAAGAAAAGGAGCTCATGCTAGCAAAAGTACAAGTAAGTGGTCAATAGACCTATTGTATTTGCGTTATAATGTAGCATTCATATTTAAATGATATGGACGGAATACCTGGAACAAAACGTTTTATTCCCAAAGGGTTTGAAATGGGTACAACAATCTTTGGTTACAACATTGAGTGAGCCAATTTGGTCTGATCTTATTTTTTACCAAAAAATAAGTACATATAGCTTATGATAATATTATTTACAGACACATTGGTTAATGATATTCATGACTTCTCTCGGGATAGGGGCCTGATTTTGCTTGAAAAGTACTTTAAATTTGTTTTAAACAGGAAAATCTGACTGCGATTAGTGACCTCGCAAGACTGGAGGAAGAAATCAAAACACTCAAGGTTCAACTGCACGAGAGAGATGGGGTGAGTAAGATGGAGATTTTTCGGTTTTACTTAGATTTCAGAAGTATGTAACTGTACTAATTTTCACTTTAATGTGAATCTAAAGGCTGTGTTAATGTGTTTTATTTTTCTAATCCTGTAGGTGATTTCTTCGCTCAAACTGCAATTGAGTTGTGCTGCTGAAAATTCTAAAGCTGATCTTGAGTTAGAGAAGGAGAAAAACAAGGTTCTCAATGCAAGAATCACTTCATTAGGTTTGTGAACGATTCAAGTTCAAGGTCGCTGAGACAATGACAGTATACGTTTTCAAAAAATTTTAAAAACCAGTTCAATTTTGATTTTTTTTCTTTGCCTAAGATTCATAATCATAATCTGAAACAAAGAAAAATCAAAATTTAATTGGTTGAAAAGTTTTTGAACCAGGAATAAATTTGAACTGTAACATATACTTTCAATGTTTCCTTGGTGAACATTTGACATTGTTACATTGGCCAATGACGGTGGGCCCAGTTGTTCAGAGCCTGATTAAGCTTATTTTTATTTAATGAACTTAAATTGCAGTTTATATATGAAAAAAATCTACAAGATTTTGAACCTTCAATTTTGACTTGTACTTTTGTTTCCCTCCAGCATAAAATTACATCGTATAGGCTTTTTTGATGGCAAAATTAAAATCCTGGTTCGTATTAAGTTAATCACGTATCATACAACTGTATCATCATACAGTTGTGTTAATTGGCTTTCGAACAACTGAACCATGATCTCGAAACGCGTACACAGTCTCTTGTCTTTTGATGCCAAACCATATCGAAAAACGTTTTCCATCAATATAATTTTGTAACTGAGGCAGAGTAGGTATCCCAAGTGAACGCTTGCAGAGCGTCTTGTTGTTTCTTTTTCAGAAGGAACAGTATCCAATGTTTCAAAAGACAGAGATGAAGTGGAAGAAGCAAACCAAAAGCTTCATGGTAATTAATCCGAAAAAAAAGAAAAGAAATGCTTTTACTTGGTGACAGTTGTCTTTAAACTATCAGCTACCGCTGAATCTTAGGGTGCGTTCGATTGACCTTATTCCGAAGGTTTGCTTTTAAAAAGGTTTACTGCTAAAAATTACACCTGACAGAATTTGATGCTATCAGGATACAAAGGAGAACTTTCCATCGTTTCCCTTCAAAATATTTAACAGAGGCATCTTCCTAAATTTACATCCGAAGAAAAATCTGGAGGTTATTCCGTTAATTCTTATTCCAGAATAGCTTTAATCGAACAAATAGCATAAAATTTAGGACTGACCACAACACAGTTCAAACTGAGTTGACTGGGGTATAGGTCATCTCGCCATCTCAGTTAACTCGCTACTAAGTATTGGTCCTTGATACACCCCCACTGTAACTTTGTGGTTACGAACTCAGTGGTGGGTGGTGAGTCTTCTCGTTTGAGCGGTGACTGTGAATCTTGACATCCTGCCTGTGTTGATGTCTTTCAGGCCCACTCTGACTTCTCATAACTTTGTCTCTTCCTTTTGGTCTCGAATCGTATCTATTTTGACGTTAGGGCGAACTATTTACACAGTGAGGTAGAGTGGTCAATCAAAACGGAGTTTGTAATTGAAAATCTAAACATCCATGAGATGCAGAAACAAACTTGTGAACGCGTGAACCTGAAGTATCGCAAATCATAATGCTGACAAACACAAAAGCCAAGGAAATGGGTCATAAATATAAAGTTATGACTATCTGAATGATTTTGGGTTAGATTAAAGCGATGTATCAACTTATCTCTCCGTGTTAATGAGTAATGTAAACAATCTTCGCACTGGTTATTGGCTTAACCAGGAACCTAGTAACTGCCGAGGTTCACATGTAACACAAGTAATAGAAGATTCACGGAAAACGGAATGTGAAATGTCATGCAGTGGCATTTGAAGGTAAAATAGGTATTTGTAGACTTAATGTTTCGATGTATTTCGCAAGTAAACAAGTTTCTGTGCTTCTCTTTAAGGGTTAATAGTCCTTGACAGGCTTCTCGCTGTTCAGAGAGTTTGCGTCCACATTTCTATCTTTATTTCTCGAGAGTTTCAATGGACGAAGCGAAATAAGTGACCCACGCTATAGTATTTTATCTTTTCTCCTGCCCTTACCATCCTGGAAACGAAACACTATTTCTTTTTTTTGAAATAGTTCCTTTTTAAAACGATATTTCAGATTTGGTGTCTCAACTGCGAAATGAAAATATTCAGCTGAGGGAAAGACTTGAAGAAACGGAGATTCAACTAGAGGTATACTTGTTTACTCAGTCGTAGCTTATTAAGCAGTTGATTTAAAGATGGAGACAACAAAGGAACATTTTTTCCTTGCCTTAGGGCCAGGTCGCACTAGGCTACAATATCCGAAAAAAAATGGCAAACCCAATTTTTTGTTCGGTATCCTAACAAAAGAATCGGCCTGCCCAGAGGCAAGACACCGGCTCCTCTGAAGTTTGGTAGAGTTCGACAAAAGTTCTCGCACGTCGGTCCACAAGTGCGACCGTGCCCTTTAATAGTTTCGAGATACTCTTCGACTGACATACTTTGCAGGGACTGATATAAAAATGGGGCAGTTGCTTCTTTGTGGCTTGAGGGAGATGAAGAAATAACATCCTTAAGTATTCGTCGTCTTTTGAAAAGACGACGAATACTCTTTTTTCAAAATATGAACGTCTAATTTTGGAGCTGAGGCTGAACGTTCTTATATATTTTTACGATGTGAGGCTGAAAACGTACTTAAATTTACACCAGACTTTGTTTCACCTGGTGACTTTGATGGTGTTGAAGTTATTTTGGAACGATTATAAGTGAGAACTGCTCATTATTACAAACTGAAATCCGTGCTGCACGTGCAGCACGATTATTTATGTTCTTTTAACCAATAATATCCTTGTTTCCTGGCGTTGTCGTGGACGTCGTCGTCGTAGATCTTAAGGCCCCTATTGTACTCTCACGTCGTCGTTAAAAGTTTTCTTTTTTTTTTTCGTTTCATGTTGTTGTTTTGAAGAAGACGAAGAAATACTGTAATGCGGGCTGCACATGGAGCACGCATTTTAGTTCATACTGTCCCCACTTTTTTGTTCACGTGGATACGTACATGTGGAAGCTCTTGCTAAGCATGTGTCGTACCGTTATTAGGGAGCTTACAGGGAGCTTAAGATCTACGAGGACGACGTCGACGAAAATGGCACAAAACAATGATATCATTGGTTAAAAGAGCATAAATAATCGTGCTGCACGTGCAGCACGGATTTTAGCTGATATTTTTGCGGTTCTCTGCATGACGACGACGTGAAATCACTAAATTTTAGGTTTTGACGACAACGTGAGCATGCAACAGAGAATCTTTCATTCTCTATTTTCAGTCTGAAACCGCTCGTACCAATTTATTTTTAGGATACTTCGCCCACATTGTACGAAGTGAACGTGATGGAATAATGGCCAAAGACTTTTACTAGAGCAAAGTTGTATTTTGAGATGACGTTTTCGTCGACGTCGCCGTCGTAGATCTTAAGGTCCCTGTACGAAACGAGGACGACGACGGTTACGAGGACTTCATTTAAAAATACAAGTTCGCGTTATTTATATCACTACGAAACTATTTCATGTCGTTTCGCGTTAAAAATGTGTAGTAACTGTCGAGGAATTAAACTGGTATGAGTGGGTTAGAAGCGTAGAGAGAGAACTGAAAATTCATCGTCATGTGCTAACGTCCTCCACAGAACCTTAAATTTGGTCATTTCACGTCGTCATTTAGGAGATGACGGCAAAGAAATGTACCAAAATGTAAAACGCACGTGCAGAGCGTGCAGAGCCATTGTTTTTGCTCACTAAAGCTATTGTTTTGTAACGTCTTCGTTGCCGTCGGCGTCGTCGTTTCGTAAGCTCCCTATGCGGTTGACGTCTTTGTTGTCCCTGCTCTCTAAGTCAAATTTGAGCTTATGTTCCGAGAACGTGAGTACTCGACGATAAATTTTTATTTTTATTTTTATTTTTCCTGGTATTAGGTTAGACACTTCAAGTATGTCTTCAAGTATAAATTACATATTTGCAATGCAGTGTTGGTGTAGTAAGCTATGATATTTATCTCCCTCAGGATATCCGTGCGAAATTGGCGAGATCTTTGACTGAAAGTGGGAACAAGATCCATTCACTCGAAGAGATGTTGAACAGGGAAGTGATGGTAAGTATAACATTAATTTCGCCTTCTCGTGTGCCTCACTTCCACCTCATGTGTGGGATTAATGGTTATGTGCTCTTATCTCTTCCAGAAAAGTCGCGAATTTAGTGAGAAACTTGAGATTTCTTTAAAACAGAGTGCAGAGAATTTTCATGAAGCTGAATCGAGGATTTCCCAGCTTAAAGAAACAAATGAAAACTTAGAAAACAAGAACCGCGATTTAGAAGCTAAATTGATGGAACTGGTTGAAAGAAAGCAACTTTTGGAGGAAAAAGAAAGGTATCAAGAAAGGCTATTCTAAACATGAACAAGATGAAAATTTGGGTTTATCAAACGCAAACGAGTTGATAAAGTGATTTCAGACATTAACCCGTCGACCCCTGGGAGTGAGACTTAACGCCAGACGATTTTACTCGTCACCCGAGCCAATGTGTTGTATTGCAAAACGTTTCCAAACCATTCACCTTATTCCAAAATGCTGCCATTTTAGTATCCTTTTGTTTCCATGCAAATTGGCCCTTATGGTCTCGCTTTCAAACGTAAAATTCAAAAGAATATTTAACCTCGAACGAGGCTATAAGGGCAATTTGCATGGAAACAAAAGAATACTAAAATGGAGGCCATTTTGGAATAAGGTGTATTTGCACTTGGTATTTTTTACAAAGCATTGAGCGGTTAAGGCTTAATAACAGTTCAGCCAACTGAGGAAGGAATGATCAGGAAGAAAGGAAGTTTATTTTTAAAGTGTCTAGTCTTCTAGCGCTGGGACACTAATTGGGGACAGTGTAAATGGAAATCAACGAATTAATGCAAATCAAATGAAATGTTGGTTTATAGGAGAGGGGAAAATCGGAGTTCTCGGAGAAAGACCTTTCGGAGCAGAGTAGAGAAACAACAAACTCAACTCACATATGACCCCGAGTCTTGGAATTAAACCCGCAACCTCGTTCCCAGGGCTCTCTTTTCTGCCTCTATTGTCGTTGAGAGAGACCCTGGGAACGAGGTTGTTAAACCCAGGCCACATTGGTGGGAGGCGAGTGGTCAGCCCTGCACTACTAAAAGCTCATGTTTATATGAAGCCTTACACTCTGTAGAACGGAATCCCGAATGGAGATTTTCTCGAGTTGCCAAGAAACGCCTTTTCTTGCCTTTTTGCCGTGATACCTTCTCGCTTGTGTTTGTACCCAGGTCTTTATCAGCGGAGAATTTATCATTGCAAAGCAGACTTGAGAAGTGTAAAACCGATTATGGACAGCAGCTGTCTATTGCCAACGACCAAGTGGAATCGTTGCAGAAAGAGCTGCAAAGGTATGTTTTTTTTTTCCTCAAAGAATGTTGATGACGACATGATGGAGATGATGATAATAACCACATCGTTGACAGAGACGATAACGGCGTTTAGCACAAGTTAATATCCGTCTTGAGCTCGCCGACTTGTAAATTTCGACGTCCAAACACTCGCGTGTTTTGGACAGAAATCTCAGTCGAACTTTTAGTCGTATAAACGTAGTCCAATCCCCAACAGTCCCTAACAACCCGCCGGCTGCAATGGGTACTGAAGTTCTTTGGCAAATTTACGTAGCACTGCTACCTTTAGAGTGAGCTTGGACTGTCAACTCTTTCCTTCCTTCTCGCAGCGTCTTTCTTTCCCTCGTCAAACTTTTACGTGTAGGTAAGCGTAAGTTATGAATAAATTGCTGTTTATCAATCCATCCCATGCAGGAGTGAGGAGGTGATGACACAGAATATGAGATCACTGACAGAAAAATACCAAGACCTGGAAGAGTCTTACAGTAAGTGCAGTCATGTGCAATATTCCAGAATACGGAATTAATTTTTTGACACATAAACCAGGATTAGCTCAGTCACTGAGTGGGTATATAGTAGAGATATCTACCCGGTCACAAACTCTTTTTTCCTCCTCTGATCAAAGTTGTTGAAGCAATCAAACTAGGGAAGTTTTTCTTGGGGGTGGAGTGGCAGAGCACGTTTATCCCTTACAGAGACCCGACAAAATATAAAACAAACCTAAGTTTTCATTTGTTGGCGTCACACGCTGACTCGGTTTTGGCGCGAAATGCTCATCCCTGGCTTTCTCCTGCGCGTGGAAGTCCGTTCCCAACGCCAGAAAATACGACTTGTGGGTGGCTAGTCCTGTTGCGGGACTCCCTCTTACCCTCCCCCCCCCCCCCTCCCCCCACCACCTTTAAAGCAAACTTGAAATGTTGTTTCATTTCTCTGTTACTTATTCAACGGTTAATCTTTCCCAGAGGAAAAATACGGTTAGCTAAAAATTCATTCGTGAAAGCAAGAACAATGATTTATCAATTGTGTCTTCAGAAACAGTTGAAAAACTGAATAATTCTATAAGAGTAGTTCGCCTAAATTTCCTAAACTCGGTTAACGAACAGGATGTTTGCAGTCTTGCTTCTTCTTTGTCTACTTCAATTCTTATCTGTAGCGGGGTTCCGGTCTGATGTGGAGAAAGAGAAGGAGCTGATTCTAGCGGAGTTGGAGGTCACGAAAGATTCTCTCCAGAAAAGGTCAGAGCGTTAGCTTCGTGTCCTTGGGAACTTCTGTTAGTTAAACAATATGGCTCATTCCATTGTATCGTGATGCCCATGGGACTGCCGCTGCTTGTAGAGGAAATGTGCCTTATACAAAATTAACGGAGCTTTTGACGGTGATAGCTTCCGAATATGTAAGGTGCCTGGTGTTTTTGAATAATTTAGGAACATGGATAGTTACCTAAATTGTGGAAAAAGGGATCAAAGAATATAAAGCTTTAACAGCAGGCAACGTAACGCATTGCTAGGGATCCATCAGCGCGAAGAACAAGTTCGAAATTAGTAATAAGCTTCAAGGCTCACTTTTAACCGACAGGCTTTTCGACCGTGTGATTCGCCGCATTGTTAATCATAGCGATCTGATTGGATGAATTTTAGCTTTGACGAGATTTTCATGTATGAAAATTGTTCCACGGGAATCAATTCCTGTATAGGGTGAACGAAAGCTTTTGAGTTTTTAAACTAAAAAGCGCAGGTACACCCAAATATTTTTCGTTATTTAATGGGTATTTCCACTCGTAGCGAACCCCTTTACAAATTTCGCCTTCACAAAGCCCGTCCTCAGCATTAACACCCTAGTAAATTCGGCATTATTTGGAGAACAAAAAACAGCAAATTCTTCAGGGAACAAGGACAAACCCTTCTTTATACCGTCATGTGTAACACTGGTATATTTTTTCTTCCCCGGATTATTCAGCCGACAGGAGAGCGAACAACAACAAAACACTTGCGTGTTTCTAAAACGACAAAGCGAGAAACTGCAGATGGAATGTGACCAATTGAACGATCAAGTTGAGAACTTAAAGGTACATTGAAGAGATTTATTTAACGATGACAAGGCGGGCAAAAGTACTTGAAAAAAAAATTTCCCGTCTCCTTCCAAGGATTGCGACTTTCAACGTCTGTCTTTTACGCAAGACTTTGTCACCTAAACCCAGTTTATTGGCCTTTTGTCACGAGTCTCCTATAGAGGTAGAGCCTCCGAACTAGCAATCGGAATATTGTTGGTTCGACTCTTGCGAAAGAGCATTTGGATTTTTTCCCAGTATCCGCGAGTAACCGATCAAAAAATTCGACTTTCCGCCGAGGTTAACGACTTCTGTCCAGGAGAACTCGACTTTTTTTTAGAGAGTGCTCGAATCGTTGTTTAGTCCTCATTCACGAAGCTGGCTGCAAATTCTCAACAATTTGAATGTGTCGTGCTTTAAAAAGTTTGAACTGCAGATAGCAAACACACATTACCTGCGCTAAGAATGTAGCCTGCAAAAATTTCCAAGCCAAACATATACCAAGGCAATCACAAAATCACTTTCCAAACACATTTTACGTTCTACTCTCTCAAGAGAAATGTCACGGTTGCTTGTTTTCCTGCCTTGGTCTCCAACTTTTCGTGAATTTTTCGTTTTCAGACTGAAGCAGAATCGGTGAAACGTGAACTGTCGAAGCGCCAAGAAGACGTCGATTTGGCAAAGGTGAGCAAATTTAGAACTGCAGCTATAATTTGCTTTTGTCCACGGTGGCAGAAAGCGGCAATGTGGGAAAAGTATGCTAAAATAAACTAAAACAGTTGAGTTGAATTTCACGATGTAGAATATCGAGTAGGGCGGCATTAAAGAGCGAACTTTCCATCTAGTATTAACAAAGAGACTAACATGCGCGAAGTTAAGATTGACGTTAAATAAACAAGGTACGGTAATTTGTAACAAAACGTCATGTGGACATGTGTAAACCATTGCCAGCTGTTTAAAATGTAGGTATAGACTACTGGAGAAAAACTAAGCAGTAGAGGGATCTCAAAGTTGGACATTTTTTGAGTATGAACTTGTTGTCAGTTTCCAGTCTGGTAAGAATTTAATTTTGCGCTGGATATAAAAACGTTTGAAGGCAAGTTTAGTCAAGTAATGCGAGCTTCCAAATGTCAACGTAAGTGCTGTATTTGTGTTATTGCGTCACGGCTTTGTTTGTTATAGGCGGAACTTAAAGAGACAAGAGGAGAGCTTGAAAAACGTCTGGAGACTGAAGAATCAACAAAGATTTCCCTCAGGAAGGCGTTGGATGAGGTATGTCAGAGAATTTGTAGCGATTTCTGGTTCAAAATTTAATAAAATTTTCATGCACGTCATCCGTCGTTAAAAGCCACTGAAACTCATGCGTGTTACTCTAAATGGCGTGACAGTGTACAGTCGCTTCCAGGGGTATTAGGAAGCTTGAGCACGTGCGTTTTTGAAACGCGGACGGCAACCGAAAGTGAGCTGTTTTCCCTTTTAGCCTGGTTGCCGTCCGCGTCTTCTCCGCGTCTTCCTACTACCTGGAGGGAGAGAAGGGGCCGTGGGAACGAAGTCGGGGTGAGGTAAATTGTTAGTGATAAGATTCAACGTGAGCGCAAGATTGTAAATCCCACAATTGACAAAGTTCTCGCGCGATTTTGACTTGTGAAATGAATGTGCGACATAGCAAGTTGATAGAAATTCAGTAACTTAGCGGGGGGGGGGTACACGTTTGATCGAAACACTGTATTTTTGCTGGTTGTCGCTCTCGTGAAATATGACTGGAATTAATCTTGAAATGGTATATAAAAAAGAAATATGAGACTGACAATTGAGTTTGCTTCTTGAAGGCCCACTGCATGATCACCGACCTCCATCAGAGGGAAGAGAAATTGTCCGAGGAATTACAGAGCGTGTTAAGGTAAGCTGGTTGACTAGTATTCGACAACTGGTCAAGGTAGCTTAGTGTTCTTGTAAACACTACGCTCCAACTGCATTTACTGTTTTTTTTAACATGAACCTTTTGCAATTTTATTCTTCACAAAACCAGCAATCACAAACAGCAAGAACATGAACTGGAAACTGTCAAGGGCCAGTTGGCTAGGTATGAACACTGGTATGGTATTAGGCAGCTTGAGTCCCGCATGTGGCATTTTTTTTTTCTAGCAGGAAATTTAGATCTGGAAAGTATTGCATACCTTTTAAGGACGGTGCCTGCTAATTCAAAAGTATTTTTGCGCGGCTTACTGAATATGCGGGAAAAGGAGATCTTAACAAGTGTTATTGAAATCCAAAAAGAAAATTGGG
>NC_090872.1:12080689-12088189 GCF_036669935.1 Montipora foliosa
GTTTCGCTTCAGTATATTCTTTTTCAAGTTTTGATCCTCTTTCGTTTCTCTCCTTTGCCTTCTTTTTGGAATATTTTATAGCATGAGCTCTTATGTTATATTTTATCCAGTCCCAAATGTTACGGTGGTCTGAAAGTTCTTTTCGGCCTTCCGTGATCCAAATTGGTACCATTTTTGTAAGGTCATCAATGTACTCATCATCCTCCAATATGGAGGTGTTCATCTTCCAGAACCCAGGACCCTTAGCCTCTTTGTCCACGTTCCCAAATTCTAAATAGATAGCAGAATGGTCAGTTCTGATGGCGGGGATTATATTTGTGGCTTTGACCCAGTCGTGTAAATTGTTAGAGATCAACCAATAATCCAGGCGACAAAATATCGGCGGAAATTGTTGACTCCAGGTAAAACTTTTAGTTTGTGGGTTTTTAACTCTCCATATATCTACAAGATCTAATTGACTTTGGACATCATTGATGGAATTTATCACAGATTTCCTAGGTGTCATTATGCCACCTTTTTTGTCCAGTATAGGATTCAGAGGACAATTGAAATCACCTCCAATCACAATATTTTCCTCTGAATCTAAATTTTCGGTCTGCAGCTTAGTTAACACATTTTTGAGGAATTTAATGATGTCTTCGTCTTTGTTTGGTGCATAAATGTTTACAAGAACATACATTTTATCTTTGATAGCGGCTTTAAGAACGATATACCTCCCCGATGTATCTACAATCTGAGAGTGAATAACGCAGTCAAGACCTTTTTTGATCAAGATTGCAACACCTCGAGAGTTTGAGCTCCCATGGGAGCAAATAAGTTCTGCACCCCATTCGTTTTTCCATTTTAAGTGTGTTGACAATGTCGAATGAGTTTCTTGCAGGAATATTATATCCGAGTTTCGTTTCCGACACCACGTGAAAATTGTTCGCCTTTTTCTGAAATTGCTTAGTCCCCTCGCATTGAGAGATAGTAGATTAAGAGAATGATCGGTCATTGTAGCTGAATCGGGGGAGTGATATTATAGAAGAAGTCATATAAAACGAAAATGAAAACGATGGTATAGCAGAGTGCAAGAAAGTATAATGCACATAAACCGATAATATTCGCCTAAAACAAATTATTAATCTACAAAAAAAAAACATACAGTAACGTATGAAGTAAGAAGTTTCCGGAGCATTCACATTTCTAATTAAACAAGAAGGGTTAAGTAGTTTAACACTTATTACACACATAAACCTTAAACTAAATTAAACTATAGATGTGCTGTCGCGCTGTGACCGCTTTGGCTTTGGTTTCCGCTGTTTCTTGTGTCCATAATGAGACCATAGTATGGGAGATTGGTTGTTTCTTCACCTCTGTAGATTTGCCCGTTTATAATTAGCTTATCAACTTTAAAATAGGCTGTTTGCTTTCTCTGTTTGGCCTTTTTCAAGATGGGATATAACGTTTTCTGTATTTCATCAATTTCCCGGGGGAAATCATTCGCAATTGAAATGTTGGTGTTTTTCAAGTTTTTAACAAAAGACCAAACATACTCCTTGTCTTGAAAGAAGCTGAATTTAGCTATAATAGGCCTAGGTTTGGAGTTCTGTCCTCGACTGGTATTCTTCTTAGTAGTGATGCGGTGAACGCGTTCGAAACGGATTTGTTCGATATCTTCCTCTGGGATCTTAAGTTTATCGCGCATCACTTTTTTTAATTGATCTTCAGCAGAAGTTGACTCACCTCTTCCTTCTGGAACATTAAACACTTTTAAATTTTCACGTCTTGTGTATGCTTCTAACTTGATGTTGCGGCATTCAAGATGTTTTATTTTAGCATTGAGGTCTTCCAGATTCTTTGCGTGGGTTTCCAGTGTTGCACACGTGGCGGTTGAAGACAAATTCAGGTCGACGATGTCTTTTTGAGCGATGTTCAGGCTTTCTTGTAAACTTTTGTTTTCTTTTTCCAATTCTACCACTCTACCTTGCATAGCCTCTAACTCGCCGAGTCTTGTTAGCACTTTGTCAAGCTTTTCACTGACTTCATCATGAATCTACTCCGAACTTACTCACTCCGAAAAAAGCCCCCACCCTGGCTACCCGAATGTGTTTTTTTTTTCTTGTTTCGCTAGTACTTTCCCAGGTTATAGGTTTTTTTTTTATTCTGGCTTTAAAGACAAATTTCCTTATTTCTTTTCAGGTGGAAAACAAGATACGAGGAGCTGTGGCAAAAGATTGAGCCGTTTAAGGTAAGCTATTGAACTGCCCTTTTCGCCCAAACTCTGTATCGGGCAACAGAACCGAAAAGAAGAAGAAAGAGGTGGTGTGCGATGTTTTCGTCGTGTTGAGATGCTTCTCGAGACCAAATTAAAAGCAAAGGAAATTGTGATAAATGTGGGTATCAGGGAATGTCACATCAGACAATTTTTTTCGTAGCAGGCGTAGCTCAGTCGGTCAGTGCGTGGTCTTCTGAGCTGGAGGTCGCCAGTTCGATCCCCGTCTCATTCCATCGACGTCTGTTTCGACTTTCCTCTGATCCGTGTAGCTGTAGCTCTGATACCCCTAAAACGGAGCATTTAAAGTAAGTAAAGTAAGTAAACCAAGTTGACTGGCTATATGACAATAGCGAAAGAAAAAGCACTTTTTTTAATCGTTTCAGGATCAGTTAGATGAATACGAAGCTGAAAGGAGGGCCCTTCTTTGTCAAAACAGTAGAGCCAAAGAGGAGGTAAATCTCGTAAATTGAAAACTCCTGAATCCACAGTTCCTTTATGTGTTGTTTTTAGAGACATCTCCCGAAATATGGATTAAAGAAAATAATCGCTGAATTTGGATTCCATATCTTCCAAAAACTACCCTGTTGGGCAGAGGTTTCCTTAATTTGTGGAGGGGGACAGGGGGGCGGAAGCCCGGGAGAATAGGGGCGGGAGGGTTACGGGAAACGGGAGAGAAAAGGGCGGGATGCGGGAGTTCTAAGAGTGCGGAAAGCGGGAGAGAAATGCAAAACCCTACTTGTTGTCATTTATTAATGCGTTACAATATATTTAAAAAAAAAAGAACACAAATGATATCTGACTTGCATTAGCCTCTTCTGAGCAATCAAGCAAACAAAAATTTGCGCTTGGGTTGAAAAACAAACAAACCTCCGGTGAAATTGTAAACCCTTTCACGGTGGCTACGTCATAGGTCATGAAATTTCAAATGGTTATCGCGTAACTGCTCCAAGACAAGCAAAGTGACGCGACTTCATTATAAAAATGTCGTCGAAGACAATTTTAATAGGTCCCTGCATGGAAGACCTTCTTGGCAGTTTGCTCCTTATAGACGGAATGCATAAATGGCGGCCAATAATGTATTCTTTTGTTTATGTGCTAATTAGACTAACTAGCCTCGCTCTCAAGAAACATTTCTTTTATATTTTGTCCATGCAAACGAGGCTAGTGAGTCTAATTAGCACATAAACAAAAGAACATTTTTTTGACCGCCGTTTATGCCTTTAGTCTATGACTGTGAATCAGAACGAACTAAAGATTTTACTATGTGGTGACATTAAGCTGCAAGTTCGTCATTTTAATGACTTTATGATCCCAACAATCTCCGGACTGATTGCTGAAAACCTGGGGCGGATCTGGAGTGGGGGGTGTTCAGGGGGGTTGGATCGAACCCTCTACATTAAAACACCATACGTCAAAAACTTGTAAAAATATAAAATACAAGTACATTGTATTCATAGTTTGGCTTAATTCGCTGCTGTTCAATGTAGCTAAAATGTTTTCTGATTAAGAAAAAAATGAGTACCGATCTTTAAATATTTTGGTTCGGTGCGAATGTGGTTCTTTTTTCACCAGGCCTGTGACCCAGACATTTTCCCTAACATTAACTGTTTACTGCGAATTGTTTGCACTACGCCAGTCACTTCAGCCAACAATGAACCACGGGAAACGGTACTTTGAATCTTGTCAACCACTATGACAACGGAAATATTGTCGGGCTTGACTCTGATGAGCATTCACTACGAAAAGCCCGTCCACTACGATGCTGTGGTTCAGCGTTTTGCGGAAAGATACCCCGAAGAATGCTTTTTACGGATCCCGTCTTTGATGAAACACAAAATTTAAAAACGTTCACTACAGTTGTTTCACTCTATATTAATTAAATCCGCGTGAAAGCACAACAATCGTTAATAAGGTATAATTGAACAATGACAAAACGAGACTATCACTAATTGATTGTGAGACACAACGAACGTTGAGGACAACCATCTGGTAAATATTTCTTCTCTATGAAATTGTAACACGCTGACTTTGCCTCAGAATGCCAGAAATCGCGTTTCCGAAGACTACAAATTTCAACATTTCCCGGGGGTCTCCAACAGGGGCGCCGCCACCTTTAACCGGACCCCATTTTGTAAAAACCTGTATCCGCCCCAGGAAACGTGTATTTATCAGAACACAACACAATTCAGAACTGCAAGTTGGAACAACGAAGACCGTCATCACTTAAGAATTACGTAGCTAAATGATCCAGATGTGTTTTGAGTCTCCTCATTTATAGGGGACGGGAGCAGGACTGAAATGGGCGGGAGACGCGGGAGATAAAGGTACGGGAAGGGGGAGAGCAAGGTACGGGAAGCGGGAGGTTTTGATCCCCCTGTCCCCGCCCCCGCCCCCGCCCCCCACCCACCAATTTCAGGAAAGGAAACTTCTGCACCGGATCTCCTCGATGTTGTGTCATGCATGCGTGACGTGACATCAAGAGAGTTTAATTTTTCATCCAAAAAGATTGTCTTCATATGTTACGAGGGAAATGATTATTGTTTATTGCCTTTGTGGTCAGAACGATTTGATGGCGCCATCAAATCGGCAACTCCGTTCCTTACACTTCGGGAACTGTGAGTGGGTTCTAAAACCTTTCATGGTGTTAGTTGCGAACAAGGGTGATGATACCAAAATACGGAGAGGAACCAGCGTGTGTAATATCTTTCACAGTCTCTTTCTGATTTGTCCTTTTTCTTTCTTTTAGTTGTTTTTTGCGAAATATGTCTGTCACTGTCAATACATTTCTAATATTTCATTTACTTTAACCTGTATCTCAAACCTAGGTTGCTAAACTGGGGCAGCAGTACGCCAAGTTGTTAGGCCATCAAAACAAAAAACAAAAAATTCACCATGTGATCAAGCTCAAAGAGGAAAATCTAGCTCTTAAAGCCGTGAGTAGTTTAATAATTTTAATCACAACTAATTCTTAGCTGTTGTATATTTAAAGTGCCCCCGACCTCAAATGTTTTTCTTTGCTGAGGGAAAGCTATTGACCCAATGCAAAATGATCTTGCCGTGTTCACTTTGAAATTACAATTTTAGTACGTCGTAGAATTTAAAAAAAGTCGTTTGCCCCGGAGCCGAGCAAGTGCGACTGTTCCTGAGACGACATCACAAATTGGTTTGCTGTGCAAAAATTTCTTCAAAGGTGGAATTCAAAACAGCTTGTGACGTCATCTCAGGGATAGACCCTCTCGGCCGAGAGACAACTTACCTCTCTGTCTTTCTGCCTGTCTGTCAATCTTTTTCGAGTCAGTGTGGGAAGAACATAAAATAAACCTGATATAGCTTATTTGTGCGCTATGAAAAAAAAGGCGAGAAGGTAACTCAATGGGATAACTGTCTGTCTCGAAAAGTGCTTGTAGTAGTAGTTCCCATACTTTTTTTCGAGATGACGGTTGAGGTTTTGAAAAGTTCTTCTGGTGTATTTGCAATATTGAAGATTATTATCCCCTTAGAGCGAGTGTCGTAAAACCAAAACCAAAGTAATTACTTTGGCCAATCAAAAAGGACTGAGACAATCCGGCAAACCAATCAAAACTCGAAGTAATTACACGTAGCCGACACAAAGCGCGGGAAAATGTGCACGCGTGAGCCACGATTGGTTTTGGTTTCACTTCTGATTGGTTGAAAAAATGCCGCGAGAACTTTGAACCAATCAGTGAGTGAAGTAATCATAAACCAAAGTAATTATTTAATTACTTTCGACACTCAATTGAAAACCGCTCTAAGAAGTGTGATTTGATATACCACCAAATTCTCATGACTACCCAACAAAGAACTCTATGGTTGAACTTTTCGAGAATGAACGTTTCGATCGTACGAATGAAAAGGTTAAGAACATTGAAGATGATAGCATGTGTGAAAACCGTAAGGATATTGGACGCGAGAGATAATTTGTGAAGAAAACTAGAACAAGAAACCGTTGAAACTTTTTTTTCTCTTTAAGATTCTGTCAGTTTTCATTTGAATCTCTGAGGTACATCGCAAAATAATACTTAGCCTAGTTTCGATATGATCTGCGACACAATCGGAAGCTGTCTGCGTCGGTCACTGCGCACATTTTGCTGAACTCATCACTTGTGCAATTTACTTTGCTGTTTTATCTCTTTACCCTTGTAATGTAGTTCAATGTAGAAATAATTGTAAAAAAGAATAAAACTGAAAAATAAAATTTTATAAACTGTCTTATTGCAGACCATCGATAGGACACAGATCATCTCAGACACACGTTTCCATAAAAAAATTGTCTTAGCCGGAAGCGTCGTAATGGTCGGGAAAGTAGAACTAGATTCAACTTTCCCGATCATTCAGACCGTGTGCCGCAGACCGCCGCAGACGCAGGGGACAGATGTTTCCATACGTCTGCGACGTGGCGCAGACCTATCGGTGATCGTGTCGCAGAGTGATCGCAGACCGTTGCAGATCATATGGAATCAGGCTTTTCGTGTAATACGAAATTAAAAAGACGGCTGCAAGTTTTGGTGACAAGAATTGTCGGAAATCCTGTACTGTCTCGTTAGTCAAAAAATGCTCAAGTCGGAGTATCCCTATAAAGCGAGTGTATCTCGGAGATTTCCAACTTTCCCGAAGTAAATCTAAGATAGCCGTAAATTTCACCCACAGGAGAATACAAAACTTCGAGACACGGTTGACAAACAAAAGAGGTCTATGAGAAAGTTGGAAGAGAGAGTAGATCAGGTGACTGGGAAAAAAAGATTCAACCCTGGCGAGGCTTTCACGCACGCAAAGAAGGAGAACACGCCACTTGCAGTGATATCAAACGGTACGTTCTATTTAATAAGATTAAAAAGAGCCTCCACTCGTGAAACAAATTACAGTGCAACAAACCAACAAACTTTCACATTTGACAACTACGTGTAAATACGTCAACTCAACAACCCATTCAATGGTGTTCAACTTACAACCGTACAATCTTTGCAAGGAGGCGTGACTGTCAATCAAATTCGCACACCCTTATTGGCGGATAATTTGTAAAAAACGTTGTTAGGTGGCCACGGTAAGGCGCATCGCACTGTAAGAACTATTCACGAACGTGGAGATGAATCGTAGTGGATAAGTAACTTTAGAATATACTTTCACAGTGGTTAACGTTGAAGGCGCGCTCTTATTAGCTACTCAAACTCCCAATATCCTTTGTTAGTAAATACAAAAACAGTGGATAGCGTTGAACGCGGGCG
>NC_090872.1:12093189-12120689 GCF_036669935.1 Montipora foliosa
TCATTAGAATCGTCCTGTGGCAACGCCAGACGAAATTGTCGACCTTTGGTAGCTGAATACCGTGAACACCCGGCCGCCGCCATGTTTGTTTTTTTGTCCCTAGTACCAGGAACTTCCGAACGAAGGCAGTTTACATGGTGCTAGGATCTTCCTAGCGCTAGGATCATCCCTCCTCTCAGATAGGATGATCCTAGCGGTAGGATGATCCTAGCACTGGGGCCAAATACAACCCTTCACATGTAAACTGAAAGCTGAAAACATACCGCGCTCGGATGATCCTAGTGCTAGGATGATCCCAGCGCTAGGATCATCCTCTTTCCATGTAAACGGGCCCTAACTTTCTCTTCGCACCTTCGGAATTCTCGTTGTTTTCTTCTCTCTTCAGCGCTAAACCTGTAGTTATGAATGGGAAAAGTTCACACAAGTTTTTGATCTTCCGATAAGAGGCATTGCAGGCCACTTGCGACTCGTTGTGAGAAGCAATCACTGTTATCCCAACGTTCTTCAGAGATCCGCTCAAAACAACTCCGAATATTTCTTTTCTCGCAAACGGTTTAAATATTCCCATATGTCACCATCAGATTCGCCTGGCAAACTCTACAAACATCGTTACAATAGTTTTCTTTTTTGGGCCGGCCTCTTTTCCCTTTTTCCATCCTCCAAAGATATTCAAATTATTTCATTTTCTCGCGCAAAAAATGAAAACAAGACATACGGAAACCGGAAACAGGTACAGAATTTGCTGCCAAAAAAGCGGCGTGATTCTGATTGGATAATTATGACAGCCAGACATTCCACAGTTGAGTGGGTTTTGCATATTTAATTAGGGGGCGGAATGAAGAAAACAATAGCGTCCTTGCAGGCCGTCCCTCCTCCCTCCCTCCCTACACTCCGGCGCTCCTTTCTACGGCCTGCCACGCAGGCTATTTTCACGATCATCTTATTTTTAGATCGCTGTTTCCCAAATTAGCTCAGAGGTAAATTCATGCTCTTGTGAGGTTATCGATAACTTCACAAATTGATCGACCATTTGACAATGCTGGGCGAGAGTATAGTTACTCGAGGGACTGGTTATGAAACCGTAAAACCTTAAAAGAATTTTGAATTGACTGTGACAGTGCACTATCTTTTTGTTTTCACCTCGCGCCGGTTCGCAAATTAGCTTAGCATAATTTAATCGAAAGACTTGATTGGTTATCTTCTCAAAAAAGGCGTGTTTTGTGCACCGTCAAGGTAAAAAATATAGACAAAAACATGAAACAAAAAGACTTGTCGAGTTTCATAACCATCTCCATGCAGTAACTATGGTGAGGTCTGGTGAGAGGAGCCATTTTAAACATAGGTGACTTGGGAAAACAAATGTCATTTAAGATCTATGACAGTGACGTCCACGAAAAGGTCACCTCAAAATATAATCAGTTTGCACTATCTTTCGCAATTATTCCATCTCGTTCACGTCAAACAACGTGGGCGAAGGATCCAAACAATAATTTGGGCACGATCAGTTTCACAGTAAGAAGAGAGAATTAATTTGAGAATGATAATGCATTTGATTGCCCACGTTGTTTTAAGTGTTACGATGACCAAAAAATCAACTTTTATTTTTCTTTGGATTTCAAAATTATGTTAACTAAACAGTAAGTTATCCAAATTTTAAGCCTTGATCTACAAAAGATACCTGTTTATTATAACTGGAATTTTGCTATTTAATGGTCACCCATAACTAATTTTAAAATCTTGAAAGAGCTGGGACCCGTTTCTCGAAAGTCCGGAAACTTTACGGGCCATTTTCGGGTGTCAAAATTCCGTTTGTATCTCAAGAACGGAGAGAATTGAAGTGGCTATCTTTAAAAGAAGGAACGGGAGAATGGGAATGGGAAACGGGGAATCTTTAAAAGCGGGAAGCTCTGGGAATTATTGATTAATCAACTAAAATGAATTTATTCATTGTAATTATATCGCACGCAAAGCGCATATCTGTTTAGCGGCTATCTTTAAAATGGGGAATCTTTAAAACATTCCAGCATAAGTGCCACTGAATCGTGGCATACAGCTTTGAATCCAACTATGTTGTCGTGCTTGAGATCGTACAATAACCTATTGTAGCCTCTTTGGTGAACGCATCGATGAAGTCGAGTGAAGACCCGAGCAATTTCTTAACAACAACTGTTTCGCCTTTCCTGACCGAATCTCCGACCTTCCTCCTTGTATATTCGGTGATAAAAACGAAAGCCTTGGGGGGTCGATCAACACCCCCCCCCCCCCCCCCCTCAAACTGAACCGGGTACGTGTTTGCTGACGCGAAAAATGCTGCAAGGCTTATAATTAGAGCTTTTAAAGAATCCTCATTTTAAAGATTCCCGCTTTAAAGATTCCTCGTTTCCCGTTCCCCATTCATCGCTTGCCCGTTCGTCCTTTTAAAGATAGCCATTCATTTTCTGTGTTTACTTTAAAACCATTCTCACCAGGCCAGTTACCGGATACTTCGCCGGTATTGTACAACTTGAACAAGATAGAATATTCAAAATATTCTTGTGATAGAGCTAACTTATATTTTGAAGTGACGTTTTCCTTGACGTTGAGTTGCTTGACAGAGCTGAGTGGAAAGTTCCCGAGTCATGGATCTGTTATATAAGCCAGTAATCCCTTTTAATCACTACTTCAGCCAATTAGAATGAAGCCATGCAGCTGGCTCCAAGCGCTCACGCGTAGCTTTGACTGTCTCGTCAGGAGAAGAGTTGCGAAGAGTATGAAAGAATGATGAATGAGTCAATTTAATCATGTTTATTTTTGTCTTTCCTTGCAGGAAACGGATCAGTCAAGTTGTAATAATTAACGGATGCCCCTGTTATTTGGAGGTGACAGCTGGTGATTCTTACGACGTTCAAGATGTGATTGCTAAGGTTGATGGACTGCTTAAGCCTGAATGTCTACCGGGTCCTGTTACATTCTGTTTTTACGCGACACAAAATTGTCTTACTAAAGAACCAATGGGCTTCCGTTTCGAAAAAAAGCAGAGAAAGCCGCCTTTTATTTGCTCTTCGTCGCCCGAAAATTACGGCGAAAATTGAAATTTTATGGCAATGGTCAGGAAAAGAAGGCAATAGGAGTTTCTTCCAGGACGTTTCATCCCCATCCTATTTTGCGATTCTTGACCGAAGAAACCGGGCGAAACGCTTGCGGTGGTTCGTGGACTGAGATTGCAGCTGATCATCGATACAAAACGCTCCACAGGGCGAGGAAAAGTTCGCACGGTTAATCGGAACGCTTCCATTAGAGCGCTCAGTGGAAGGTTCTTCAGATTTGGTAGGGTCGTGAAGGTTTCTTCAAGTGCGCACGCTCTCATCGGAAAACGTGTACTCTTGTCTATCGTCCCGATCAGCCGCTATCAAAACTCAAGTGAGTTATCCATCGTGTCGTGTCCGCACTACCCTTTGAAGAACTGAGACCTGTTTTAGGATTTGGATGGGTTGCCCAATGGAGTAGAATTGAATGGATTGACTTGAACGTAGTTCGATTTGCTTGGCAACCTACAAACTTTTTCGCTGTAACATACATGAATTACAAGGGAACCCAAAGGGGTTGTCAAGCTATTTCTGTTTTTTTTTTTATAACCTGGTTTCACGTGGTCCACCGAGCTTAGAATTTTCATTTATTAGCCCGGCGGCCTATTTCATTAAAACAGTGGTAAGGGGAAAGATGAGAAGTTGAGAACGAAAATGGGATATTGACAGAAAACTGTATTGGACGGCATTATTCTGTAAGTTTAAGCAAGAATATCTTAATTTGCTTTTCCATCTTCCTTGTACATACATACAAAATTTCATTTTTATTGTATGCCATCTAATGTGTCATTGAAAATATATTAAAACCTTAAAAAACTTTTCGGTGTAGATAAAAAATAAACGCGAATCCTGTGCTACAAAGTAATGGGTCTACAAAAAACACGTTTTATTGGAGAGACGGAAGAAATCTGACGGCAGGTCCTGCATTCTTTTTTTCTCGGAGGCGTGAGTTGCGCGAGCTCTCTTTCCCTTGTACGACGTGAACGAGAGTGGTGCAAAGTTCCATTTTGTGGTGACGTTTTCGTTGACAGGTGAAAACCGATAATACTGTACGGTTAAGCCCTGGCCAAACTATGGAACATAGTTGGATTGAAGGCTCCAATATTGTTCAACCATTTGGCCGCCCCTGTTGGAAGATGTTCGTCCAACATTTTTTGTTCGATCAAATGTTGGATAGAGTTTGCTTTTGATCAAACATTACAACCAACAATTCTGCTCAACGCAACAATGTTGCAGTGTTTTGCCGCTCTTTCAACAAAGTTGTGTCCTGAATCGAGCCACGTTCTCGCTGCTAGCCAATCACGAATCGCTATCTTCTATTCAAGCCTAAGCTTCTAGAGTCATTTGCAACCGATATGGCGGACAAGAACCAATGGGACGCCGTGGTTGTTGAAGAACAGCCAGAAACTTTGATCAGCGAGTAGGAAGCAAGGCCATGTCTGTGGGACGCTTTTAGGCTCCTTAATCATTATCGCTCAACGAGCGGGCTATAACCAGTCTCATATCGAACGCGCGCTCATGGAATAAAAGTTTGGAAGTACGAAGATAGGATCCCTGTTATCATCTCATATACCTTGGTTTGACCTTATATGGTAAATGATTGCGTTAAGCGTTGCTAAACTAAAAATGTTTTCACCTGAAAGCGAGATTTCTCTTTGAATAAAGCCAAAAGGGAAAACAAAATTTTTTTGCGGAAAGTTTGGATCCATTCCGACGTTAAGAAGTACGCAAGAAGGCAAGAAATGTTTTTGTGATGAGCCTGCGTCTATCTGACCACAAGGTATTACACAACATCGCATCAGTTCTCATCAAGTTTTTTCGATTTCGCTCGTATTTGCTCCCTCTTTTCGCTCGTATCTCGTACTTCCAAATTTTTGGAGTTTAAGGAATTAAATAAAACAATTATTCCATTCGCGCTTGTTGGATATGAGACTGGTTATAGCCAACTCGGCGCTACGCGCCTCGTTGGCTATTTACTATCTCATATCCAATGAGAGCTCATGGAATAATTGTTAATTATTAAAAACTGGATCGTTGGATAAGCCAATAAGCCATAAGGTTTTGATTGGCTAAGCCATCATGGGTTATGAGCCATTATACCATGATCTACAAACACGGTGATCTACAAACACTCGCGCTTGTTGGATATGAGATGATTATAGCCAAATCGGCGCTACGCGCCTCGTTGGCTATCTATCATCTCATATCCAACGCGCGCTCATGGAATAATTGTTAAATAACCGAGATTCAGTGAACCAATCAGAGCACGAGAATTGTATTATCCGAGGTTGAGAATTTAATAATGCGATTTAATCAGTCGATCTCAAATAACTGAAACAAACTTTTTGCTAACGTGGGAATGCTGCAGACAGCTTCATACATAAGCCGCTCTCAAATCATGCAATCACGCCACGGAGAAGGCTTCATCTTGCAATTTTGAACTTTTGATGGGGTGGGGGCTGTTTTAATTAGTGATTATATCAATTTTGAACTTTTGATAGGGTGGGGGCTGTTTTAATCAGTGATTATCAGTGAATATTCACCTCGACTTCGTCTCGGTGAATATTCACCGATAATCACTGAGCCAGAGGCGAATAATTGTTAAATATAGCGCATGATCCATAGGTAAATGATCTCAGGCGCTTAAAATTAACAATCAGGTTATTTACAATGTTTAAAAAAATGTGACTAATTGCCAACGAGTCAGGCCTTCTGAAGACAGAAGGCCTGGCGAGGCGGCAGCTTATAGAGCCGCGAGAAGATTTTTAGGCGGACGAAATCTCAGAAGCGCTTCAAATTTGAGTGTAATGTTGACCAAAAGCTGTAATGTAGACCAAAGCGATGAAATGTTGACCGTAGCGATAACCAATGAGAGTGCCGCATGAGTACGCCGCGTGATGTTTGCAGCCGCCAGATCACGCAAGCTTGGCTCGTTGGCGCTTTAGCGACAGCTATAACTAGTATTTACAGTGGTGAGAAGTATATAAAATAATTGTATATTGAGCAAAGTAAGAAAGTAAAAAAAAATTAATAATAAGCTTTTTGAAATGAAACCATATTTACAAAACAAATGCCCAATATGTTATCGTTACCAGTTTGTCTTTGTTGCTAGGGTCACATATTATTTACATTGATACTTTATCTTGATGAACTGGTTTTACTTATTTTTGACGCCATCGATAAATCTCTAGGTTTTTTAAGGTTTATGTGGAAGTTCAAAACGATGAAAGTATTCATGATATGCAATTTGGTTTTTTTTTATTTTCCAAAACTGAAGATATGCACTCAAGGTGCGGCAGAAGAAAGGTGGAGAGAATGGGCTATAAATGTGGAAATTATTTTATTAAACAAAGTTTCTGCCATACATTTCCTGTAATTCCAAAGCAGTCAGTGTAAAACGCAGACTGCAGACCGCAGACCAGGGGTAAAATGAAGACTGAGGTTATAACGTAACTGTTGAAATAACCCAAACCCCTTAGAAATGCTAACCTTAGGCCTAATTAGGCTTAAAACAATATTTAGGCTTAACTGTTAGCATTTCTAAGGGATTTGGGCTTTTTCAACAGTTACGTTATAACCTCAGTCTGCATTTTATCCCTGGTCTACACTGACCGAATTCCAAAGGCACAAAATTACAGAGAATGTATGGAGACAAAAAAGCAATATCTAGGAATTACAAAGAAAAGCTACCAAGTCCAGTTCATCTCTGTTGTGAACTTGGACTTATTCGTTTGGTTTATGAAAGCGAAAGTCAAAGTAGAGTAATGTACAGTTCATTTTGCTTTGAATTTCCATATAAACCTTTGATTTCCCTCCCTGATTACCCATGATGCACTCAAGAGCGTGAACTGGTCTATTCCCGTCGTCCTAAAAATACGAGTCATGGTCGTGTGCATCTGTTATGTAACTCCCGTGAAAATATATCACGGGAACTGTGCACGTGAGCTTAGGAAAGACCTTGTTACGTAAGCTGTTTTACTGCACGTGCCAATTGAACGAATAACCAATCATAATTCAGTGTCCAATCCGTTGAGAGTTATAATATCTAAATCAAGTCAAATTTGCTTCGCAACATCCCTTGACGTTGTTAGTCACCTTAGTAAAGTTTCTGAAGTGATTTTCGTTCAGCCATGTCGCGGCGTTCAAGTCCCTCAGCGTCAAATAAAAGTAAGTGTTTTAAAAATTCGATCTTTCTTAAGTGGAAAGGATCGAAAGTTGTGGATATCCGGAAAAATAACACGTACTCTTATCAGTGTTAAACGTGAATGTGGAAACTGTTGATGTGCTATTCTTACCGTGGAATTACAAAGGTATGTTCAATGTCGTTTGTTTTATGTTAGGCGATGGTGAATCAAGCGATTCTGGCCTTGACACGGTGTCGAGTTCCACTGGGACCAATTTCCCTTCCGACTACATGGACTTGGATGAATTTTTGTCCGCGCAAACTCATGACGGACCAGGCAACGAAGATGAACCAAAGTACTGTGAAAACGCTCAAGATCAGAGGCTTGCTTGCCCAACAAGAGCAGTTGCTATAGCTAGAACGAACTCAAATCAAATGGGTGAGGGGACGACGCAATCGAAGACGGCCCGGGAAGGAAGTAATGTCATGAACTCGCATGCACCTTCGTTCCCTCTTAAAATGGATTCCAATGTTTTACAGTCAATCGAAGCCAACAGCAGATCGCAGCCATCAGCAACGAACGCAATTATCCAGTGGTGCAAATCTGTTAGCGTTGCACCACAAGTCGAACAAAGCCACAGAGCTGCAGATGTGGCTACTGCTAGAGCGCCCTCCCGTAGACGGCGAAGCGCGAAATACGTATACAATCCTCTTCCGATTTCTAAGAAGGCAGACAGGAAGTTTGTGTGTCAAGCCGAAAAGGACGAAAAATACTGGGAACGGAGAATCAAAAATAACGTCGCAGCTAAAAGATCGAGAGACATGCGACGACAGAAGGAAATCGAGATAAGCGAGAAGTTCAAAACGCTGGAAAGGGAAAATGCGCGTCTCAAGAATGAAGTGCAAACACTGAGAATGCAAGCTGTCGAGCTGGAAAGGAAACTTGCTAACTTGCAAGGTGCAAATATGTGACAGAGCAAACTTTTCTTAAGTTCTGAGTGCCTTTGACTACTCGGTCCAGTCGCATCCCCTTCCCATCCAATACCCTCGAGTTATTCAGTCTTATCCCATCACGACTGGGGTAGAATCCATCGGGTTATTTAATTCCCGGGGTGGGTGGGGACTCCCATATAAAAAGGGGAGGGATGCTCGCCGGAAATTTTAAAATTAACCCCCAAAGGAGGTTAATCCGGGTGTGGCCCGTTCTTTTTTTGACCCCTAAAAGAGACCATATTGTAACACAGAGAAATAAAAAATACAGTGACTTTTAATGATGGCAAAGATATTATCATCTAACACTTTCACCAATGGGAAGAATAAATAAACACATATATTTCTTCTCGCACAACCCTAAAGGAGACCTTCACAGCTACATATGATTGCATTTTGCCCAGAACACCCTAAGTGAGACCAAAATTTGAAATTTGCAAGGCGACGAGCATCTCTCCCCTTTTTTTATGGGAGTCTCCCCCCAGGATTTAATTAACATCTCCTGGAGCCTTGACATCACTTAATGCTCACATATTTGATGTGACAATTGAAGAAATTCTTAAGTAAGTCTTTCTTAACACTAAAAGTTAGTTTTACCAGGTACTTGATGCATATGATGCAACCTCATCCACGACATGACAACATATAATAAAGTTTTCACCCACCATAATTTTTCTACCATATAACTGCTAACTATATGTTACTATTAAGTATAATGAGTATGTAGTGGGGTGAAATTTTCTGTTTAACGCATTCATTCCTGAAGCAGTCGACCCCTTTGACGAGTTAAATAGGGAGTAAGGTCTTTTCCGTAAGGGGTTAATCAGTGTGCAAAGAACGTCATGCCTGATAGCCCTGGGCTAGTGGAGACCTTTACCAGCGTGATGGGCAAGTGGACAGAAGTATTGCAGGCTTTCCACTTAAATTTGCCCGCCACCGAAAGTAGTTTTTTGAAAGTTGAAACGCATTGCGTTACATTTTGCTGAAGTTCTGTGCTGGGCTGTGGTGTCTCAGCCATACACTCTTTGACTAAAGCATTACTTACCTGTGTCATTGATCACAATAAATTATCATTTCATAAATTCATGAATTTGAATCCTACTCGTTGAATTTTTTGACCTAGTTGTAACAACTCGCGAGTTGTAACCAAGTTCATGCTAGCTATAGCTTGTGGGCAAGCTGTTAATAAAATTAGTTTCTATGCACACTGTTTATAGTTAGAGTGGGAAGGATATGTCAATCCTGCAAAATAGGAGACAGATGTTACCTCAAGTAAAGAATAGTCTTGTGCTTACTGGCTATATGTGGGCTACTCTGAAGGCATAACAGCCAGTTCTGTGAGCATGCCTCATTCTTGTCTCATGACAGCATAATTAAGTGATGTACCTATCTATAAATATTACTGAGGTCAAGCACTGTGAAGCACTAGGAAGTCTCCACTCGTTGCTTGCATTCTTAACTTGCCTTAAATATGATTCTTTCTAGAGTACGTTCCTCAATTCTGAGTGGTTGGACTAAAACTTTTGAAACATGTAGAATCTCAAAGGGGTATCTCAAAGTCTGAAACTAAAAAATGGAATATACATAATAAGATAAACTTAAGCAAGATGTTACTGTGTATATATAATGTAAATATCCTTGAACTATACATTACATTGTTGTTAACCTTGTCAAGAGAGTGTGTATCATGACATGATTTCAGTGTGTGCTGTTGCTTTCATTTACTGTGCTACAAATTGCATGAATGGTTTATGTATATTCATTACGAAGGAATTTACTAACCTGGAGAAAGGAAATGTGGTCCATATCAGAACAACAAATTGTTAAGGCATTAGACAAAGTCAACAATGCAGTTAAGATTATTTACATCTGCTGCAGATAATGATCCTATATTGGTCTCTTGACTTTTAATTGAGAGGCATTTTAGGGTCATGTAATACCCCCAGTTGATGGGAGGAAGGCTGTTGATAGCTAGCTGCAAGTAAAGAGTGCGACAGGCACTGACTACTCGGAAGCTTTACAATTGGCTATGGGGACTTACTTTGTTAAAGCCCCAGGAGAAATCAATCATTTTTGGTTCCTGAAGCCGTAATCCATGTTCTCAGGAAATGGGTGTCTCGAAAAATATAACCGTAAGACCCCCAAAACTCAAAAACTTGGTAAAGCATAAAGTACTAAAGCCCTCAATTTGGTTAACTTTTGGCCTAACTAGGCCTAAAGCTGGTTTTTAGGCCTCTCGTTAACGAAATTGAGGGTTTTGGGGTACTTTATTTGTTACCACTGTTATTTTACTGTTGATTCACAATCACTTTTAATATCTCATCGAGAATGCCGAAAGTAGCATTTCCGAGCTTCAAGACTTCAAATTTTCCCCCAGAACCCCCTACAAGGTAGCGTCTCTGGTGCTTGCTGGTTAGCCCCCTCCACCCTCCCTTTTTAAAGGAAAATGGAAGTATTTTTTAGTGCCAAGGCACGAGCCTTTCACCCCTAGGAGATTTTGCAAATTTAGTTTCAAATGGCATTCACTGCATTTCATGTTGACACCATTTTTGGAAATGCTAAATGGAGTTAGACTTCTGGCCTTGTCTACGCAACACAGGGTGTTCAACGGAGAGACTGGGCAAGACATTATGGGATAAGGAAGTGCAATATGTAACGTTTTACACACACATTGCAAAAAAAGACTTCAGCAATTTTTGTCCTTGTTTTCAGATTTTCATGATAAATTGGGAGAATCTGATAAAACTTGGGAGAGCAGGAGGCAACACATCAAATCGGGAGTGTTGGAATGTCTGTGGGTGTGAATTTCTTCTTGTACATAACAACAGATTCGACCTCGTTCTCAGGGTCTCTCTTGTAACTGGTTACAAGAGAGACTCTGGGAATGAAGTTGACAACATACATTTTCCCCAAAGTTGTGATCAAACCCATAGATTACCCCCAACCTTTCCTTTCAATGAATTAAAGGGCAAACTTTGGTCATCAATATGATTGCTGTTCTCATGATCAGGAGGAGAATTCAGTTTTACACGAATAATTAAACTTCAAAGCATTAACCCTTTACTGTGACCTCTGAAGAGGCTCCCATTGACAAGTAAAATAATTATATTCTAATTCACTTGGTTCCAAAGAATAAACAATGAGGTGTTTGTGATAGTGTTATCAGCCTCAAGAGAGATTCTGAGCACTTACCTCGACATTACCATAACACTTACCTCGACCTTGATTATTCCGGATATCACAAAAACCGAATCTAATATAACCTGCGATCAAGCGTACTTTTCTTGAGACAGGGCGCTAAAAAGTACGCCGTACCTTTTCCCACCATGTCTAAGGAAAAGTACGCCTGATCGCAGGTTAAATCTAATACTTTTTATCATACATTGTTTTGAAGAAAATAACGACAAACGCATTATCGCAGCGATCACAGTTTATTTTCAAACACATTGCTCTTGGAAATCATGCATTGCGTGCGCAACCTATGGATTATTCACTAATCTGTAGGTACAGATTAGTGAATAATCTGTAGGTTGCGCTGTTTCCCAGAATTAACTGTAGTTTTAGCCAATGAGAAGACAGATGGTGACTACAAAATGTATAATAATATAAATTATTTACCCCCTAAACACAGGAACAAACAACAGGATTAAAGGTTGGTTACACGCTCAGAACAACTATCAAATAACCAAAAGAGAAAAAGTAACCTGCAGAGAAGAGTAATTCTTGGTCTAAGAGAGTGCGAAGTGAATGCAATCCAGTCATCCAGTTTATATGCACAGAGGGACAAAGGGATCTAACGAACTATTGTATCTTACATTCCAGCGGAAAATACATTAGTCTGGTATTAGGATAAAAATTTTAACAACAACTTTATTTATCCACGGGATCCTAATATCACTAAAGAGTGGTATTCTAAAGAGCCGTGCGCACTAAACCTCGTACTGACAAAAAAGCTAAGACTTAAAAATTACAACCATTATTAAAAAATCCTATAATAAGTGCTAAACTAAGTTAAGAAAATTCTAATATACAATAGTGGAATAAAAACTATTTAAAGTAGTGGCCTGCATTGTTATGTAAATAGTCAGCCAGAATTCAAAATAAATATCATTTTCAAGGTGTGAATTAGCAACTTGACACGTTAGCTCAGTGGTAAAGAACAGGGACAAGTAATCCAGAGGTTTACAGTGGGTCGGAGTTCAAGGCAAGCTGCGAGTGACATATCATGGGATAAAATGGCAGGAAATGCCGATGGGGATCTGGAAATAAGAACAAGACGAAGGGATAGAAAGAGGGAAGCTGGGACAAAAACGAGTAACGGTGTGGGCGATGAAGGGAAAGAAGAGAGAGAGGGAGGGAGAGAAAAAATGACATCCGTTTTTATTCATCCCGTAAATACAAATTACCCATGTATATATTCGGTTCTCCAGGGTATACGTATTGTTCTACAAAACAATAGCGCGCATGAATAATTAATTGGATCTGGCATCCCAACTGGACCCCCTTATTATGCGTACAACCCTGTTTTGTAGTTTCTCTAGTTTTTGGCTGAGGCCATTACCGATACAGCCCCAGACAGCGCTGCAATACTCGAAATGAGGAAAAATCAATGACTTGTAAATTGTGACAAGGGTACTCTGGGGACATATCTGTCTTAGCCTCCTCAGGGATTTTACAATGTAGGAGGAAAAGGTTAAATTAACTGAAATGCAAACTCCCCTTCAAAGTTTGCAAATTATTATAATGAACTTTACTGAACTTGTCAATGTCCTGTGGCAGAAATTTGTTCACAACCAGTACCCACGAAGCCATTTTAATACCCTGTGGGGTCATGAATCTCAAAGGGTTAGACCTTGCATAAATTCCTTGATTGGATGTACATCTACATCTACATCTACATGTTCCAAGCACTCGGCAAAGTCCCTTTTTGGCTTATGGCTGTTTCTGCTTAGGTGGCCTCATACACTGTAAGCCTTTTTAGAGACATCACACCAAGCTGGCCACTTCTGATGGAGAGAACAGGACAGCCACAACACCGGGGACTACATCCCCTACTCTTATCGAATAGTGTGTGGGTTCTTTAACGTCCCACAGGAAACTTATGAACATAGAAGGTATTTGTGAGACGGGGCTCCGGTTTATAGTTCTTATCCGAGAAGACTTGAAAGTCTAACCATTTGCAGATGAAATTACAAAGGCAGCACTTTCTCCTCAGTTCTTTTAAGATCCTGAGTGTTGATCCGGCCGGGGTTCGAACCCGCGACCTCCCGCATGACCGCCCGATGCTCAACCAACTGAGCCACCAGCCAAGTTCCAAGTTGGCCACCAACTTGCAATGTACAACTTGCATTTTGAATTAAGGCCTTAGTTGTTAAAAACTTTGCTTGCATGGCATATGCTTCCTTACATTTGTCAAGCACATTGGGGTTGATGCATACCAGCACCTCTAGGAACAACGTGATTGGGCGAGAAAAATGAGGGTAGATCGCGCAGAGGAAGCCACTAATCACAATACGGTAGAAGACCACATCCTTGGAATGGCAATAGGGGTGGGGGGGGGGGGGGGGACAGGGAAGGAGTGGTTTTCACTCTGAGAAATTTGTCTAGGAGAGAACCTCCAGCGAGGATTTGTGATGCTTCCCATGTCTGAACACTTGAAGCAGTTGGGGCCTTCCCTTCAAAGAGCAGAGACAAAAAGGAAGCATTTCAAAAGAAAAAATGAAAATGTTATAATAAATGACAGTCATTGATTACCGTAAGAAAACAATCTTTATTGTTATCAAAGCAAACAAATCATCAGAAATAAAGGTACTTTGAATGCCTATAAAAGCCCATGCATGCGCTTGGTCGCAGGTGTAACAATAAAGCTCAATTACAAGCCACTGCTTGGGAAAGCAGCCCAGGCTCCATCCTCAACAGCAAGAAAGCGACAGAAATTAATAAATTGTTACAACAAAGATGGCAAAAATGTGACCAGTTTTCAATGCCTACTTGTGCATTCTATCATGCATCTTAACTAATGCCATCACAGCCAAAGATGACTTTGTATGGTGGAGTGATTGGATACTGTGCACATAAGAAAAAGGGTCACATTCGTGACATCATTACTACAAGAACTATGGGTAGGCCTTTCAAATACCGGACTAAAATGGCGGAGGACAAAAGAATCATTGTTATTCCGAGTAGGCCTTGCTAATTAGGTCTTATGTTCGCTTTGTTCTTTTGTTTCATGGACATTAATTATTTCGGATCCGGTACATGAAAGACCAGCCAGTACTATGGGCAAACAGTACCACCTTTGACAAATGCTGTGATTTCATAAAGTACTACCTACATTTGAACTTATATTTTGTAGTGAGTTAACAACAAAAACTGCAGATGCGAAGCTCTATGTACATTGTAGAACAGAGCTTGAATGGAGTGCATCGTTTAAAGTCACACAAAATGAATGTTAATGCTCACTAACCATTCTCTAAACAGAAGAAATAGGCTCAGACGTTTTAAAAACAAAACCAATGCAAAAAAAAAAAGTTGGATGATAACTTCTAGAATTATAATCATTACTAAAAGCAAACACTAAAGAGGCCCTTCCAGGGAGGGAAAGGAGTGTCTTGTTCCCTTCAAAAATTTGCTTGTGTTCTGTTGTTCCTAAAATTACTTCCAAACTTGCTCTCAGCTTTTTGACCCCTAAAATGGTTTGTGTTCCTTTGTTCCCTAAGATATTTTCTCTTTTGTTCCCCCTCTTCCCTAGTTCAAGTTACTAGTAGCCATGTTCCCCAAAACCCCCTGGGAGGGCCTTACTAAAATTTGCTTCTTGTTTTCTGACAAAGAAGACTTCTGGCTTCGGTTGTTCAAAAAGGTGGATAACGCTATCCACCGGATAAATCACTATCCAGTGCATAAACAATAGCAAAACCAATTGAGTTATCCAGTGCATAGTGCTATCCACCCTTCAAACAAGTGGGGCCCAGTGTCAATCACATCATTCACTCAATATTTACTTAACAGCCATGTCAATGACTCTTATGGATTTCTTTTTCCATAAAGGATAAATAACAAAATTCTTTTCCTACAAAAACTAAAATAACGACTTTGGAAAAGAATTTTCTGACATTAAGATCAAGATGAAACAGGCCCACCTTAGAACACATTACTTCTCAAAAAAGTATACCTTCTATACTGTGGACAAATTCAGGAGTTTTAAAGAAGCTACATTATGATAGACCAGCTTCCAAGTTACACAGTTCCAGACTGACAGGAGAAACTACTGTTACCTAAAAGAAATTTACTATAATTATAATGCTATGCAGTTTAATGCATCTCAAGCAAACTTGTTTCAAAATTATGGTCGACAAAAAAATTAGGAGGGAAGAAAGCAAAGTTTTCAACCTGGTCAGTGTCATAATAGAAACTTCAAGAGAAACTACTACTAAAGAAAAAGGACAATAATATTATTGTCTTTTTTCTTTACAATAATAATAATTATTATTATATTCTGGTCCATGAAAATGCAGCCCAAAGCAAAACTCTTGTTTAATTTAAACACCTGTTTTCCTTTTCTTTTAAAATTTTTCACAAAATAAATTACAAAAATGAATATATTTTCCAACAAGACAATATGTATCTTCATCAAATATACAGTCTGCAGATGACAAACTCTCCATACTCTTTGTAACAAATAAAAATGATAAATCTCACCATACAAGAACTTTCTTTATGTAACACTTACAATAATGCACCTTCTTAGGTTTAAAGTGTACTGCATACAAGCAGTAACCTCTGCGACTACACTTACAAGTAGTCTTACTTAATAACAAATTGTTATTGTTGTATTTAAAATTAGAAGTTAAAAATTACGAGTTTCACTCAACGCAAAATTGCTCCATAAAAGAAGCATACATGAAAAATACAGCTCAACTAATGATGCAACAAAGAATACATCACAGGATACAGGAAAGATGGGATTGAGTGAGGGGCCTGCACTGGAATTTAAAAAAGTGACTCTGGACTAGTTTAAAAAGACTAAATTCCACAACCAAAGAGATTATCTAAACATACGTATTACAAAGCAAGTAATGGCTATAATGTAAATTAACCTTTTTGATTTAGGAAGGCAACTGCCTATGTTTTTAACATACTTTTACTGTTGTTTTCATCTAAGCGTGGGCAAATGACAGGAAAACATGTTCCTTGAAGTTTGAATTTGGCCGCCATTAAGCAAACAGTTCGAAAGTATTAATTGAAGCATACTTTATCAGATCAGGTTCAATTTCTTAGAAAAACTGTCTTGCTTCCATTCTAGGAAAACTTGCATGAACATCTCTCAAACTTTGAATAATTGAAGAAAAAACTTGTCACGTATGCACCTGATTAGAGCATGTTTTCCTGTCACATGTCCACGCTCAGATGAAAACAACGGTAACTGTGAGATGTGAGAAAAGGCCCAAAACTTCATTGAAAACTCTTAACTTAATAATCAATGTCCAAATTGATGAACCCAATGATAAAAGTATCTAACTTCTGCAAAAACGCATTAACTGGTCTACAGTCTACATATGAATTCCAGAAAAGGTAATTCAATCCCCTTCCATAACTATCATATGTACTATTTTCCCTTAGCTAATATCCACGGTTCCCAGACATTGATTTTACGAGTGAGGGACAGTGTCACAGTTGTAGTTCTACTGTCTTAAGGTGAAACATGGGTTGAGCTCAGAACTTCGTAATTATTAAGCTAACACTCCTGACAACCCAAAGAAACACGTCAAAAGAACTACATGTACAGGGATGAGCTATTCACTTCTTTCGATCAAACAAAAATTGCAAGGTTGTCTTTCAGATTCCAGTACATCTCTATTCATCCATCCATCCATCCATCCTTGCCAGCTGGTTTGAGTTTAGTAACCGACAGTTGTCATTGTAAAAATCCGTTTTGGTCTTAGGTTTAAAAGAATCTGTCTTAAATAAATCTGTCTTTTATTACTTCAGTTAAAGTGAAAAAGTACCCAACTTCTCTTAGTGAATTTGCTGTCACTTTTAGTGACAAAAAAAACCAATATTATTCTTTGCAATAAAATCATAGCGTATGTTTGGTCTTCACTAATACAAACATGTTGGTTAGTGTTAAGAGTTATGATGAAAAGATTGTGATACTGCTCCTCTAAAACCAAGTTTCCTGTGTCAATAAACAGTTGTATATGGCCCCAGGTTGAGTAAACATCACTGATGGAAAAGTAATATAATTTTTACAAATGCTTTCAATTCAGATTTAGTCTTGGTCTTAAAACATGGTTGGTTTTCACAGATTTTTCATGCCTAAGGAATCATAAAGACTGTGCAAATCAAATTGGTAGATTTCTCCAGTTTAATAATTTCAAAGCTGTTAAAAGATCTTGACCTTGACCAGGTTAAATGACCGGGATTGAAAAACCCACACCACTGTTGTCAACTTGATTCGAGCACCACAGTACAACGTCCTTTCTTGGCATTATAATCCAAAGAAATAAGGAAAGCATCCTCATCAGCAAATTCCTTGACTGCTTTATCATCAATTTCTGATAACGTTCTGCAAGTAAACAGAAATTAAGGAGCTAACGATAACAACTTCTCAATTTTGTTTTGTCACTGCAAGAGAAAAGTTTAATTAAAATAAAATCAAGTTATACCATTTCAAATTTCTAGTGTATAAATTAATGTTTCACAATGATTGTAAATAGACATACATTTTCGGTAAATTGTTTAGACAGTCGTTTTTGAAACCATGAATCACAAAACATAATTTGAAGACTTCTATCATTTTCAGTTTTCAATCAAATTATCACCTACGACCAATTCACAAATAATGCAGTCACATAAAATTCTTACTATAAAAGATTAGAAGACTTACTGAAATTCAAAACTGCGACAACAAATCTGAGTTCAAAATGGAATAATGTTTTGCATTTATTTTTTTATTTCATTGTGAAAACAATAATGTACCACCAAATAAATTATATTAAAGGGATGTATGGAGATGCAAGGGTCAACTTGTAAAGGAAAATGAAACAAAGTGCTAGCATATTTAAAATTTAAATTTTACAGGATCAAATTTTCAAAAAGATCAAAATATTACGGACTAGTCTTGACTCTTGCACATCCACACAACATAACTTAAGAGTGTTAAACAACATAAATAAACATCTCCCAACAAACATTTAACATGTTGCACACATCAGCACTCCACACAAAACTAAACCTTAGCTGATGTTCAGACAACAAACCAAACAGGTATGTAATAAATTAACTTGCACTTTGCCAGTATAGTTTTCGTCATTGTGTGAACATCAAACCAAAGAGATGTGTTATAAATAACTACAACACAAAACTTTCAAGCAAGGAGACAACATTTTGTTATTTTTGAAGTAACCAACTACAAGGAATCAGAAATCAAACAAATCAGAATTTTTGGGCATCAAACCAAATCGCAGGGAAAAAAGGGACATTTCTTTCACATGAAGGTGGATACTTAATTTATAACAAAATGCTAACTCAACCGCACATTTTTTCACAAGAGCAACACAAGATACAGATACTCACAACCCCCAAAACAATAATTTCTTAAAGGTTATGCTACCCTGCAAGTTTGTAGGTGCGCAAAACTCCATCTTGACATCCACGAGGCCCTACCAATGGTACATGTACCAATTCAGGGACTGAAAAATTCAAACAACAAACCAACGTACAACAACCTCACAAAAAAACTCACTTCTTGGATCAAAAATTTCATTCCATCCACAAAAAAGGTGCACAACAGGACATACCATTAGATGGTATTATCATTTTTAATGCACTCATCTTTCTCTTAAAGAAAGTAGCTCATCACAACTAGGAATGCAAATTATCTTATGGTGAAAAAGGTAAAAGAAAGCTTGAAAGAGCCAGGCTAAAATGGGAAATGAACCTAAAACTTTGGCTATCTCTGTGCTGTTCTCAAATACAAAAGTGCCAAATGTTTGAATCTTTTAACACAACAAACTTCTTAAGTCTGATTACGTTTAAGTTTTTGCCACATCTGAGTTTGCTTTGCAGCCGAAGTTGTGTTCTATACCACACCCACAAAAAAGGAATTTGATGGCAATTATTAAAGAAAAACAGAGCCACAAAACAAAGCTAACAAAATTAATCACATGGTGTACTGTACCAATCTGTGCTGCTTAAAGGATTCAAGATCTCTGATCAAAAGCTAGAAATCAAAACAGTACATGTATCAATGTTGTAAGCCCTTTGGGGCAATACCTCAAACAACACCACAACAAGATAAGTACAAATTAAACAATATGGCATAAAACCTTTTGTCTACATGTAAGTTATCATCAAAAACCGCTTATTATGACTCTGCAGGCCAGAAACTCCTGCTTGTTTCACAATCAATGTAGAATGGACATGACGTCTTAAATAGAGAGTCTTTCTATCTAAAATGAGATTTTCTACACAAGGTCATATGTGAAAGCTCTCTCATAAAGAAGGGTACTAAAGTAACCTACACTTGTTTACTTTCCATCTCGTAAGTAAACCAATATTCATTTTTACATTACCCACAACATTAAAGTCAGGTCAGTCAGGTTTTAAGTACATGTCCCTCTTCACAGGTCACTTGTTATAAAACCTTAACTAATGCTAAACGTGGGCCTCATTACGCCTTGTTAGGCCTCAACATCGTAGCCAACCTTGAAGGTTTTGGTTTGCTTTAGTACAGTTAAAACAATGACCTGTAATGAGTGACCTGTGGAATGTGACCTGTGTTTTAAACCTGCCGCACACATTCACCCAAATACCTCTAAATACATAAGGCCTGAAACACTCGCACACAAAGCTATTAAAGGGTCTTAACACAGCCAACTAAACAATGTCACAATGGCAAATATTACTTGTTGTGTAACAAGTTTGCCAGCACAAAAAATGACAGAAAGAATCAAAAGTCCAGATTAGCTCTAAATCTGCATTTCACCAATGGTTGAAAATCTTTGCAAAGGGCATCAGGCCCTTTAACCTTCTTCTTCTTCTAGTTTGATGCAATATTATTTCGTTGTGTGAAGGCCCCTTTCCACAACCAGATTATTACTGCTTAAATATTGTTAACACTTCAATATAGTCCAAAGCACGAACGTGACATTGACAAAATTATTAACATTTTTCACTCACTCACTGACATGCACAAGGTTTTGCAATACAGGAAATTCAAAGTTCACCTAACCTCTCTTATTTTCAATTTCCTTTCCATTTCGAGATTTACAATGTATATCAACACCACTTTTCTCCCGATATTTCTCTTTTGAATAGCCAAACAAGTTCTGTAAAGCTGCAAACCAGCGGTCATTAATTTTGTCCTGAACAAGTGAGAGCCATGGGTGTTTTCCTGAGATGACAATACAGACTGCCACATTACATGATGTTTCCATTTTCAACATTATTCTACAATGCAAAGCAGTTTACAGTGCCATCACATGGGACCCATGCTTCACAATGACTTGATTGTCATCAGTCAAATTGGAGCTACAGTAAGTTTGGTAACTTTCACCACGAAAATAAAATCAAAATTTAGAGGAAACAACCAAAGGTATAAAACTTACAATGAAAACGAGCTAAGGTTAGGTGCCCTTAAACTGTTTAACAGCCACAATAGAACATGTTCATACATTGTAAATGGTGGCCAATAAATTTTTCTTTTGTCTTTGTGCTAAGGATACCGACTAGCCTCACTCCAAAGCAACATTTCTTTTGAATTTTGTCCATGCAAATGAGGCTAGTTGGTTTTGTTAGCACAAGGACAATGACATAATTTATTGGTCACCATTTATGACTACGAACTATAGTCACTTGCAGAACACTTAGACCTTTTGCCTTTTGTTACTTGTAAGAGATAAAAAATTGGAAAACTTCAGCTATTGTAAGTAGCATATAATTTTTTCTTGGTCCATTGGCATCACATAATATATTTTGCTGTGAACTTCCAGACCTATGAGTTCTGTACCTAAGAAAGATTTGAACAAAATCTACAGAGCTCATTTCAATCTAGGAAGAGAAAATTATGTTACAGTACATGCCAATTTGAAGAATTGGACAAAATTTAAAGAAGACTACTTTGCAAAGGAAAAACTTGATGTGAAAAAAAAAAACAAAAGGCATTAGGTTGCAGAAATATTAAAACACAAATAAAAGCAAATTCAACTACCAGTTACAAAAGGCACACACATTATTTTAAACAATTCTCTCTATAGTTAAGTGGACAGAAAATAACAATGAAAAAGTAAAGGCAGGAGGTGAAAAGGAGTTTTGTTCCAGCTGTTTGAATTTAATGAATTAAATTGCCGCATGTAGACTAAAATTCGCCAGGTATGCACCAATAATATAATTATTGGACTACTATATTATTAATTAAGCATACACAAATTAGAAAACTGCTTGTCTGTGAATTTATTGGCCTGGATACAATAATTATTCACAAAAGAAAAATGTTAACTGTCAAAGACAAGGTAGAAGAATAAAGCTTCAAATCACACAAAAGTACGAACTAAATTTGGACTGTCAGAAACAAAAGGTTTTTCAGCTAAGTATTTTCCCCAGTTTCAGGATATTATTTACATCTCTGATCCTGTCTATCAATGATAATAGCGAAGAAGTCTTTTTTAGTTTGTTTGCCCATTGATGGCTATTTTCTTATCTTCTTTCTGCATATTGTTTAACTGCAGTAGTGGAAGCAATGGATCCATTTTGTTGCTGGGTTGGTAATATCATTGACCAGAAAAGAAAATGGAGCTTTTGCATTGACATGATTGATTTCCACTAAAGCCCGTTCATGGGAGACCACAGCGTATTGTCCCTGCAAAGACTTCTAATCTGATATTTTTTAACCTCTTTTTCTTTAGTAGATTTTATTGTTGTTTTTGGTTGTTAAAAGCTACTTTCCAACCTTCGTTTCACATTTTTTGATTTGTGTATTGGGAAACAAATAGTGCTGCTGCTAAGCGGGTGCAGACTCACACAGCATGTGAGCGTTTTCGGCCTGATTGCCACTTCTATAAATACTCCCTGGGAAGGTGGAGATGAAACACCCTCAGAGTGAGAGTCTGAAGTTTCCACTGAAGTTAAAGGCATTCAAGTGGGGTTTGAACATTGCAAAATCCAAGTCACAAAGACATTAATCTTTTTTTTCTTACTTGTTTTTTTTTTTTTGTATTTCATTGTTAAAGGCTTTTTCCTAAATGTTCTTTTCACATCTTTGATTCCTGTATTGGGAAAAATTGCATTGGAATTCCCAAACAGTGCTTTGTGTTAGCAGGTGTTGACTCACAATGGCCGAATGAATACACTAGTTCGATTCATAAAAGCTTGGCACAATGGCCAATTATTTTTTGAACATACTGGTTTAATTCACAAAATGTTTGGCACAATGGCCAATTGAATGCACTGGTTTGATTCACAAAAAGTTCATGTTTTGGAACGACTGAACAAACTGGTTCGCAAAAACAGGTCGATTGGAGTATTCCTTCTATGCAATTATGTTCACAGTGGAACACACAAGAAAGAAGCAAGATCTAGAGATAACGTAGAAATTTCTCCTTACCATTATAAAGCTTGCCATTCTCAAAGAAACATCATCTGTCCACTTTATCAAATACTTTCAGGAGTGGGGTTACTCTGTCAATCATTACAGGCAGAAAGCATTCCAAACTAAGTTGTTGCTCAGATCGCAATAACAGAACTCCATGGCCAAGTGGTCTACAGTGCGTTCAGAATGCCAAAAAGCTGGAAGAGTGGGTCTTCTAACCACCGTATACTAAGGGAGTTTGGAAATGCTAAAGGGAATAAATTGGATCCCCAATCTGACCTTAATTTAATATCTGTGGGGCACATTTGTGACTACAAAGAAAAACAAAACAAAAAAGGAATGGGCCCGAATTGTTACTATGGCATCCCATGGAATTTGGGCCAGTGAAGAGCCAAATTTAAAATAAAGCTTTCAGCATTAACCAAAGATTTTTCATAATATTTCTTGATTCTGTAACTCATACTTGTTCCTTTGAAAAATGAATTTACCAGATTCTTTGTTACATGAAAATGCTTAAATTATCAACTACCGGTACTCTTGTTTTAGTTCTTCAAGATTCTTAATTTTAGGCCAAACCAAATCACAAACTTAGCACTTTACTGGGCCATTTTCATTCTTACTTTCATTTGGAAATCTCTTCTAAACCAACAGCTTTGTTGTGTAAATAATGCGATTGTTTAATTCGCTCATTTTCATTTTCCTCAGCTTAATTTGTGGTTTCCCTGTATTCTTGCCAACTGTCCCTTACTACAATTCCTTTGAGTCTGGAAAATTGCCAGGAAACAAAATCCACACAGCTTTAATGAAATAGTGTTTAACACAAAGGCTCTTACTAAGTGACTTCAATTTCCAAGCCACCTTATTCTTTTGCTTTAACAAGTATCTGAATTGCAAAAAAGAATCACCTACAATTTTAGCAATTGAGGTCTATTTCCGAGATTTATTTCTGTTTAAAACATTTTCCTTAAACAATGCATTAAAAAGTTGGTCCAAGAAAGGGAATCAATAATTTATTTTCACTTAAAGGATTGTACGTTAAGCAATCTTACAGTCAGCCTTTTATCAAATGCAGCCACCTGTTATCTGTCAAGACCCCAGAACAAAATCAAGTTTGGTGCCAACACTGTACCACGTAAGCAGTAAATTTTGGCATGATTCTCAAATGCAAAAAGGCAGTTATAACATGAACACATTCTGCATATTTTAATAAAGAAAAATGTAACCAGTATCGCCCAATAGCTTGAAAATTTTCCAGTCCTTCTAAATGGAAGCAAATAATGGATGTGTAACTTGACTTTGCAAAAACTTCAACACTATCTCATTCCAAACATCAAGCAATAAGCACAAAGTTAATTTTGAAGAGGCAAAAACTTGATATGAATTTAAAAAAAAAAGGTGTTAAACAAAAGAGCCTTTCCAAGATTTAGTTCTGTTTAAAACATTTTTCTTAAACAACGCATTAAAAAGTTGGTCCAAGAAAGGGAATCAATAATTTATTTTCAATTAAAGGATTGTACGTTAAGCAATCTTACAGTCAGCCTTTTATCAAATGCAGCCACCTGTTATCTGTCAAGACCCCAGAACAAAATCGAGTTTGGTGCCAACATTGTACCACATAAGCAATGAATTTTGGCATGATTCCCAAATGCAAAAAGGCAGTTCTAAAACCGAACAAATTCTGTATGCTTTAACAAAGAAAAATGTAACCAGTATCGCCCAAAAGCTAGAAAAATTTCCAGTCCTTCTAAATGGAAGCAAATAATGGATGTGTAACTTGACTTTAGAAAAACTTAAACACTATCTCATTCCAAACATTTGAGCAATAAGCACAAAGTTAATTTTGAAGGGGCAAAAACTTGCTATGAATTGAAAAAAAAAAGTTTTTAAAACCAAATAGCCTCAGTATTGCAAAAGAACAGTGAAAAACCATATTAGAATACAAGTTTCAAGAGCTGTACAAAGGTCATTCCAAGGAAATTCTTTGTTCTATTCACACACCTCGAGCAAGCATGCTGCAATATCAGGTTGAATTGTAAAATTCTAAGACCACAAAAAGTGGATTTCTGTCTAACAGTCATCAAAATTTGGCATAGAAAGAATTCAATACAAAACAAGGGTTTAGCTAGTCGTAAAAAAAAGGTCAAATACCAGCAAAGAACATTCCAAGAGGGCTCATGGCATAAACATAAATACTAACTCACTGGGATATAAAACTAGACGAACTCTTTCTTTCAAATGAAACATGTTACGTGATTATGAAACCAATTCGTGCCGGAAAATTAAAATAAGCAGATACAGGATGCGTGACGAGCAAAGAACCTTTGACCTAGAAAAAAAAAAAATTTCCCCTGGGAAAAGCAAAATAGTGCTGCACACACTTTTGTTGAACAGTTTATGTACACGGAAAATAAAACAGAGATTATTCAGCTTTTGAACATTAAAAGGTTCAAGTATAAATTATGAAATTTAGTATTAGTTTGATTTAAATAAATCGAAAATAATGAATGAATGTGTAAAGAAAACCGGTCTCCAACTTGATTGACTATCTGGTTACCACGTGCGACCGATCACTGTTGCTCACACAAAAACGTGACAAGAAATGTAACCTTTAGAAGTCATGAAATTTCACATGAAGACGTCTCCAAATGTAAAATCATGACCCACTCGAGAAGAATGACTTGGGTTTTATATTAAAATGAGACCAGGCAACACAGACACTGTAGTATCAATTGAGAAACTGGCCGATTTTCGGAAATATCATATCGTGATAAGCTTCAATCGACGAAAATGGATCAATAAGTGATATATTTATCTGTACACAAAAATTGAAAAAAATTAAACTGATGTTTGAACGAGGTCAGCTGGTTTCGATCCTTGCACGTTCCGTCAAAATAGTTACCCAATTGATTACGGTTCATTTGAAATGAATGAAAGTTCAGTTCAACTGTTTCGGGAAACAACAGCTGAATACACTCAAGCATGCGAAACCCCAGATCGCCCCTTCTGAAAACACCTCCTGCCTTTCATTTCTGTACTTAAACTATCACCTTAAGTTTTTTAACTCTTTCTTAAAAGATCATAGTGTTCAACTCACCCTTCCTTGCAACGGAGCTGAAAGCTGTTGATAGAATCGGTCGGAGTGTTGTACTTCAATGCTACAGCAAGTTTTAGATTTTCGGCTGTTGTTTCTTCCAACATTATCGCGTTATAAGCTTTTTCTGACTCTCGCCGTACATAAATCGTTAGAGAAGGAGGTGGCCTTCTAACTACACGTTTTATCCTTGGAGATAACTCAAGATCGACTAAGGAGTCCGCTACTGTCAAGAACGCTTCGTTAGCAGTTCTCTTCCTCCCTTTCTCACGCCAGTGCCTCAGAAGAGGAGTAGAGTATTTTTCTAAATCAAATTGAGTAGGAACTCCTGCCTGCATAATCTTGACGACCATATCCATACACTGAGGACCCTAAACAGTCCAAATCCGACTCCTCGTACCGGTGTTTTACTCACAATAGAAGGACAACCGAAGCGAAAGCCGACACGACGTTGTCTCCGTCAGTTTGGATACAGCGGAAAGAAACCGAGAAGATGCCGCAAAAATCACCACAGTCACGAGCGATTTCACTGAATATATTCCCTCTAACACTTTCCACAATCTGGCTAACTGTTGATATGAATATTGGCGCAAGAAATCCGAATTTAGATCACATATTGCGAAAGCAGAAACCAGTTACAACTGCCACATACTCCAGTACGCCCAGATAGTGAAAGTGGATAACTCAAACAAGTTTTGGAGTACAAATGAGGGACCCCACCCGTGGATACTTGGGACCTTCCATTCCTTGCCTCAAGAGACCACTTGAAATGGTTGAATATTTCTAAAACTCTCAAAAGGTTATATTCAAGGGTTATATAGTGAATTCTGAATTTCTAAAACAAAGTATCTTTGCTATATAGAGGATTTAAGATCACAGCTACAGTTTGTTTTTCTCGCTACCCTAGTGAAAATGTTTTTCTTCCGTTCCGGCTTGGAAGCTTGGTCAATTCTGATTTGCATCTAGTTTGGTCACGTGAAGGAATTGAACCAACCACAGGCGAAGACGTTCACGTGATTTCACGTGCAGTATTTTCACTGTGGACGAAAAACAAAGTTTAATCCAAGCGGTCATATGAAGCAGATCCTGTTTTTAATATACACCGGTTGTGGAACTGCCCAAATAAGTGAAATAATTGTGCAGTTAGTTTATGAGTGCAAAGATGTCATTTCATGTTTCATTTCATGGAGCATGCTTTGTTTTTTCTCTTGCAGAAATAAAAAAAACGACGTAGAGAGTATTAAAGTTCATTTCATGCATGACAGGAACTAGCTTTGCTCTACGTCAAGGAATTGTATTTTCTGATTCGAGCCGAAAAACATCGGCCAGAAAAGAAAATTGGTTATCCAAATCTCTCGAATCGGCAGTTTAAACTTAGAGGTTTTGCATAAAAAATAGACCACATGTTGATAAACCGGTTTTTACGGACAAACGAGGCGATAGACGCTGTGAAATAGTCCGGGAAAATAATTTGGTTTCCGCGTAAGGAGGCTTAAGACATTGAATTTAAATAAATGTATCGCTTCCATTAGTTTTGAAAAGAATTTGTTTGCACTGAATTCTGTCATCCAATCGACGCCACTCACAAAACAGTAATCTTAGCTTCTGGTGACGGTATTGTGATTAAAGCTTTCTGAACAATTA
>NC_090872.1:12125689-12135689 GCF_036669935.1 Montipora foliosa
ACCTAGGTTATTTATCAACTGTTTGAAAAGGGATTTTCTTTATGGGGTGTGGTTGAAAAAGAGGGGCACGGTTTTTTAGGGAGGTTGAAAATAAAACAAAAAACAAAAAAAGAAAATCGCCTTTCCCTACTCCCACTTTCATCTCTACCTTTCTTTTCTTACTCTCTTCCTGTCTGTCCCTGTCCCTCTTAACCTTCCATCCCCTGATCCATTCGTCATACTTACCACTACTTTATGTACCCTTGCCCCATTCAATTCCAATGTGTACATGAGAGAAAAAAATTGCTTTGAACTGCACTTACCGAGTCTTGAATCGGGCACCTCTGAAATCCATTAGTATTGAGTCCTTCGCCGAAACTAACCGCTAAACCACAAGGGACTTGGACAAGTTTTAATAGCAAATACTTTCTCCTGGTGCAAGAGGGCCCAGACTCTTCTCGGTCATAGTAAATTATGCAAAAGTTTACTCGTGCGCAATGCGTGGCCCTGTACGGTTCGTAGAATGGCTAACACAAGTTGTGTCGATTCAGAGATATTCTACCAAAAATTGGGTGAAGTTAAAGATTCCAAAAAGACAAAAGCAAGCAAAATAACCCTTTAGAAACACGTAATGAAGACAGCAAGGACAGAACAAATCTGACGAGTCAAGACGTAGCAATTATCAAACGAAAAGGATGGAAACTGGAGGGGGGTAAAATATTATCCAAGAACGGAAAAGAATTGGTTCAAAAATGTCAACTACACCAAGTTCTTTGCCAAACCCATTCGAATATTGCGCACAAAGGAAGAGGCAAGATGGACAAGTATATCAAGCGAAACTGCGAATCAGTAGTATTCCAAGAAGTAATACAACTATTTGTGTCACTCTGCTCAATACACGAAGAAAAGTCGATCACTAGCAGGCAAAAACAGCCTATACTAGCCCCTATTCAAGCAAGAGTATTCCTAACACATTTGCAAATGGACCTAATGGACCTTAGAAACGTACGGTGTATATGTTCATGTCATCGCAAACACAGTTGGATTCTCCACATGATTGACCATTTCACAAAATCAGAAGAAGAAGAAGAAGAAGAAGAAGAAGAAGAAGAAGAAGAAGAAGAAGAAGAAGCTAAACGTGCTTGTTATTCACTTACCAAGTCATCAAAAGAGATAAGGACACCTCAACAGGAAAAAGCAAGAAACACACAAAGAAAATACAAAATGACAACAAGCAAACCTAATACTATCTATCAACAACTTTGTCAAAATAAAACTTAATTAAGTGGACAAAAGTCCATTACATCCAAACACACTTCCTGGTAAAGTAATTGTAAAAGAACATGGCTTTATGAAAGTTGTACCCAAATTTGGAATTATTAACACTTGGATTGCATGCTCACCAAACAGACTACAAATTACTGTAGACATGAATATGTCATTTAACACGACTAAAACAATAAGTTTCACTGCTGCATGAAAAAAGGCACTTGACCAGTGACACATGTACAAGTGGTGCGGTAAAAACAAGGAAATGACTTCTCATTGTTCAAGTACATGTAAGTAATGACTGTTTAATAAAGGTTACAAACTTTGTGGACAACCAGAAAAAACTTTGAATTTGATTGTTCAAGTACTTATAACCACAAAGGGGTTTTATACTGAATTACATTTGTACAAGTAACTGTGCATCATTCAATAATCTACCCTCTAAAAAGTCAATAGGCCATTTCGGAGTTCATGTCTGCCTCCTCTTCAAAGCGAGTCTAGGTGCGAAGGTTTTGTGATGGTAATTAGGTCTACTTTACATATGAATGAAAACTAATTTTAATGAGAAAAACTTCGCACTTAGACTCGCTTTGAAGATGAGGCAGGCATGAACTCGAAAATGGCCTATTGTCTTTTTCCTTCCAAAAACCAGAAAAAAAAAATAAAATAAAAAGTCACATGAAGGTAATTCTTATTAAACAAGGTCTTTGTTTTTCTGCTGCTCTAAGATAAAAAAAGGCAGAATCAGTTATCATGCACAGTATGCCTAACCCCAACCTTAATGGTAACCATTTGAAATCAGTGCTTAGACTTAAAAACAACCAAAGGCGTTTTTACAGACTAACTCATGAAAAACGTACGCTAACTACATCTCCTTACTGACTTACTTACCAATATACATGTACTTGCGAACAATTGATGGACTTTTTGTCGATGTTTCCTACTTTCAATTTCAACCTAGTTTAAAATTAAATTTACCTAGGTTGAAACATTTCAACCTGAATTTCAAATTTACCTGTAACGTACATTTCCACTGATAAAGGCGAGTGATCGAGTGTGTTGCCTTCACTTAGTGTATGAAATTTACTGTAGTCGTTTTCATTATTCAATCGTTCTCCATTATTCTGGAGAAAATTCATCTCATTTTATTTCGTTTTGTTGGTTAAAGGCTTTTTTAATGGCCTTTTCACTTCAGCCTCGTTTTCAAAGTGAGTCCAGGTGTGGAGTCGACAGAGGAAGAACTAAATTCATTTCGCACTTAAGCGGCTTCAAGGCAACGCTGAAATCACTGCCCTGTTGGCTTTGTTTTCTTTTCTTTTTGTTATGCTACGGTGGACATTTTTAGTTGTTTTTCCTAAAACTCTTTCTTGAGATTTTGTGTGAGCATTGTAGGCGGTGACTAGAGTTTTCAAGCAAGTAACCGTGGACAATATTCCTGTCGGTTTATTTTGGATCAAACTGGCTTGATCTGATCGGCGTAATTACAAATTGAGAAACTAAAACGTCACAGGTTTTTCCTTCTTATACAGGTTGACACAAGAGCTTCCGTTTCAAAGGATAGGGTCTAAAAGTACTCACAAGTGACCACGGGTTGCCTTGAGAGACCACGAGTGAAATTTAATGAAAATATCTCAGTCCTGTTATTATGAGGTCATTACGGAGTCATTTCCACATTATTTCATCAAAGAATTACTTACTCATGAAAACTGAAGTTATGTTCTGTATAAACGCATAGGGGCTGATTTAAAATATCTTCCGAAAAAAAAAAAAATCCGATAATTTTCATTGACTTTGGGTCTCCTCTTCGTACAGTGTGGACTATACACTGTAGATTGCATATGAAATGAAAGGAAACCCAAAATACTAAAGATAAGTTTAAAGGAAAACGATTATAATAATAGTCATAAATATCACATGACCATTTTATTTGGCTCTATTTTAACAACCCAATTAATGATTCCAATGATCAACCCTTAGCTTTGGAAAATTCCATTAAACTTTCAAATTATGTGTTGCCGACGAGATTTCTGGACAAGTACTTCATTGAGTTTTGCGTCGTAAACTCACTACTCCTAACGTCATAGTTATAGTCCGGCCATTTTCTTAGCTTATATATCCTTTGGGTCGTTAACAATTCGTATAAATATATTTTTATTAACACTATCACTTTTTATTACACCTAATCTCTCCGTATGATTCCAAAAATGCATTTATGTTCTTATGTACCGTAAAGAAGCTAGAAATTCAAGCTCTATTATCGCTCTCCTGTACGTTTGTTTGGCACATAAAGTAATTGTACAACTGTGTATGAGAGCAGGAAGTGATAACGTGATCCAGTTTGTTAATTCCATGACATAACCTTACATCGAGTTAAGAAACATTATTCATTAAGGGAAGGAAGGATCGTTCCTCATTTCAACTAAAGTTCCCTTGTTTTGTCGGTTTATAGGGCTTTCTTATTCCATTTGATAATAAGTGAATTTCAGTTATTGTTTTCCACCAATAAAAAAAAATTCATTACTTCACGTTCTGAAGTTGAATTTTTGTTATGTCTTGTAGAGGAAGAGTAGATAACAGTGGCGGAACGATGGTCGCCTGGTGTCTCAAAGGAAATATTCAAATCTAACACTTGGCGTGTTTTAAGAAAGTTAAATAACATGGTGACAAATCATACGTTTTGCTGTAGTTATAGTTTTTTTCTTTTAATTTAATTTTTTCAATTATCGGACGTATGCCGCGGAAATTCTTCCGCCAGTAGTCTCCCTTCTAATACATACGGTATTTAATGAAAGAGGTGATAAACATTCAATGAACGTGAAACAAATCATCTGTGTGGCTAAGGTGTTCGTTATAACCTCTCGAACTTGTGTTGTTTGCCCACTAAGAAGTGTGTAGCTAATTTGCATGATAATAGCAAATCCAACATGGCGGCCATCGTGAATAAGGTCTATTGCAATAGTTTAAAAAAGAAACCCGTATTCCGCGACCTTCCTGACCTGCGACTTGAACTCGGGCTCTCTCACTTCAGGAGCGCGAGCGATGTCACAGCGCCATCAACGGCCAGTACTGCAAGGTAAAATACAGTCACAGTAACAGTAACCTCACATCTGAAAGTATTTGATGAAGTGGACAGATGGGTTTTCTTTGAGAACGACAAACTTTAAAGGCAAGGAGAGTTTTCTACATTATTTCTAGATCTTGCATCTTGCGTATTGCATTAAGAAACGCACCTATCACTGTTTAGTCTTCCCAGCCAATTACCGGCTAGGCTCAACTGACAGTCGACCAATAACATTACGAATAAGTTGATCAATAACATCTACGACGGGAGTTCTTATAGATCTACTGACGTTACACAAATCACTTGACTCTGAAGATGACTTCCGCTCAGGTTGTCGAAACGTCAGTCAATGTCATTTCAAACAGTCCTTTTCAGGACTACACTCACCCGGAAAATGGTACTTTACTTAATTATGATCTTGCTTTGTTCTTGTGTGTTCCACCACAGGCGCGCCAAGCTCAGTGTGAGGAAAACCAACAAAAATATAAGGATTTGTATTGGAATCCCGATAAAAGACCTGAGAAGACATAATTTTATGAGAAAATTCTCAATTAAAAAGCTAACGTTGTTGCCATTGTGGGTAGCTGCCTCCTTTGAGGAGTTTTTCCAGATTCGACGCGATTTGAGCCATTATCTGTTCCCTGGTTTTCAACGGTCATAATAAAATACCAAGGCTGAACATTGAATTCTCACAAGCTCACCAAATGGAATAAAAAATTCCTGGTTAAAATGTTTCCACGGCCACAAATCCACCGTAGAATTCAAGGGCAAAGGTTTTTCTTTCATTTCAATCCGCTAGCCGTGCAATTGAAGCCCTGCCAGAGACGTCAGGCCTCACGAGCTTTGAAGAAGACACGACGACCGTTGAGTTCGGCTTGGTAACGAGTCTTTGTTTGGTAACGTCACCAGGGACGACAAACAAAGACAAATAAATACTCGTTACCAAGCCGAACTCAACGGTCGCCGTGAGATGTTCATAGTGAACGAGGAGCTTTTTCGTCGTTTCGTTTGGGACAATAGGGAGCTTACGAATCGACGACGTTTGCACGACGACGCCGTTAGATTGCGTGACATGACCTCTGCGCATGCCTATATGGGCCCTCGCCAGAGTCGCGCCAAAGTCGACGACGTTGGTGAGCGCGATTTGCCGGCGTCTCGAAAATAACAGGACGTAAGGTTAGTTGTTAAAGTTTTCTGAATGTTTCTCTCGATGCTTCAGGTTTTTTTTCCAAATAAATCATTGATCAAGTATCAATCAAGTTCTTGGCACATGTTTTTGATTTTTTTCTGTTTTCATTCAACTGATTCAAGTGAGCACCTTCTGAAGGTACATGCATAAGGCAGGTACCGAAGCTACAACTAAACCATTGTAGATGGTGCCACCGACCGTAAATCAAGTCCATCATATGGTTTGTTATGATAGAAAGCTCAGGAACCGGTCTGGCAAAATGACAAACCAAATCTCCATATCGACAAGGATATGCATAGCGCTTGAGGTACATGCATAAGGCAGGTACCGAAGCTACAACTAAACCATTGTAAGTGGTTATCTCATCAGGCAGCTGCAGCTGTTCAGCAAGTTTATAAATGTCATCCCGGTAGAAACGAAAGTCGGCCTTGCACTCGTCGTTTGTTTTCTCGTCCAAATCAAACCTTTCATAGTTCCAGTACGGAAACTCTGGGTTTGTTGACTTGTGGAAATCATATAAAAGCACAAATTCTTGTTCGTTTATGAAGCTTTTTTGATAAGCGTATGCAATACAAGCTCTCGTTTCTCTGAAGTTAGGCATTTTGGTTCGAATAACCTACCTTGTGAAAAGAGAAAAACAAACTTCAGAAACGGCGGGAAAATTTGCCACCCGCGAACAAACGTCGTCGTCTTTGCTGAATCGTAAATTCAAATTTCTACAGGACGACGACGCCGGACTATGACCTGACTCAACGGCGCCGTCGTGCGAAAGTCGTCGATTCGTAAGCTCTCTAATAGCTGGCGGACGTCGCTGGCAGAATTGCGCGGCTAGAGAAAATTGAAATAAAAGAAACACCTTTGCCCTTGAATTCTACGGTGGAACAGTTAACACTGAGTTAACTTTGCGAACATTTTAACCAGGAATATTTGACTCAACTTGGTGGGCTCGTAAGAATTCAGTGTTCAGCCTTGGTATTTTATTATGACCGTTGACAACCGAGGAAAAGACTAATGGCTCCATTCGCGTCGAATTTTTGAAATAACCTCACAGGAAGGAAATGACCCACAATGGCAATAGGGTCAGGCTTTTTACTTCACAATTTTTTCGTAAAATTATCTTCCCAGGTCTTTTATCGGGATTCCCATACAAATCCATATATTTTTGTTGGTTTTCCTCACACTGAGCTTGTGGCGCCTGTGGTTCCACTGTGAACATAATTTTGCAGAGGACGAATACTTCAATCGACCTGTTTCTTGCGAACCAGTTTGTTCAGTCGTTCCAAAACATTTTGTGAATCGAACAAGTGTGCTCGATCAGCCATTTAGCCTGCGCGGAGCCGGACATACAACTCGAAACCTACAATACTCGTCACATTTGTTGGAACACCCACACCCGTTTCCCCCTTCCTCCAATGTTGATTTCCACAACTACTAGTAGTCGCCCGAAAAATTCTCACACAACATTGAATTGGGGGAAGGGGGATGTGCTATAAGCTACGATCTTGTAACACGATGATTCTGACCATTCGTTAAGTGTTCCAACTAAATATGTTTAGTATTGTAGGTATCGGAGAGGCTGAACATTTACGCACGCATGCGCTGACGGAATGTTTGAAGACGAGACGAGAAAAATATGCAGTACCTCCAGACGTGGCGCTGGAGCGTCGTACCAAACGAGTCATCCCGGGATTTCGGCCCGTGCGATCGCTTTTGGACGCAGTTGGCCCTTCGCTGCTTTCTCCTACCGACCTCGCCTCCCGGTACGGCATAGAGGGAGGGATATGTCGGCCCCTAAACCATATGAGACAAATCCCACGCCTACTCACAGCTCCAAACCGCCCTTGTCATTACAATTTAACGTAAGAGTTCGATGGCTTATATATTCAAGAGAAAAGTCATTTTATCTGTCATATGGTAAGCACTGGAGTCGCAGATTACAAAGTGCACGCATGCGCCCTGCCGAAGGTAACATACATACATGCATAAAACTTTATTTCATCTCGAATTTCAGAATAATATCTTCGAGACATTACAGCTAACATACATAATATACACAGATACATAACTAAATATTAAATAATATTTAAAGATATATTAATCAGAACGAAAAGCCGCTGTACACTCCGGCCCTGTATTAGTTTAAAACCAGTAAACTCAGTGGTACGGGAAAAATCAGGTAGCGCATTTCGCAACGTACTTAGCTAATACGGTTTATTGAGGGACAGAATATAATTTCCACGAAGATCATGCATAAGAAGAGAACGGGAGAGAAAACGTATTTTTCATATATGCAGGACAAGCCTTTTCTTTCTTTAACTACTTTTATACAATAATACGAGGAAATTTTGAATGCGCTTATTGCATAGAGATGTAGAGTTTGACTTAAGTGGTACGTAAGAGGACAGGTAATCGCAAATATAAATCTCATTATTCTCTTATTTACATTATACCGTTTCTTTGACAAGAAATTACTAAAGGCCAGGCCGAATTTCCTATGATAAAAAGTCTACGTTAACAGCACGCACCTTGGCTACTCCTTAGTATCCGCCTAGAAATCTTCTTCTCGCTACTTTTTCCTCATTTGATGAGGACCAGTCTCCGCTTGCCTCCTTCATGCCCAAAAGGAATTCTGGGTAATGCGGCCGTTCCATGACAATGGAAGACCCCCGATTCTCATTTCATAGATTTTCTTATGAGTGTGGAGCCACCCAGTCCTACCGGCAAAATACAGCATCGATTGAAGTTTTTAACTTTCCAAACTTGCTCAAATTGTATCGGTAGGTCCTGGAATTCGTCCACAGAAAGGCCAGAGAGACGACTTCACTGGTGCTGTCAACCGCCATGTTTACAACAGAGCAATTTAGGCGTTACAGTCTGCATGAAATCATCTCTCACCTCTGTCTCGAGAAGACCAGACACGCACGGTTCTTACGTTACGTTTATGCCCCTGTAGAATCAACCGAAATCTCAACTCCTTGTCAAACGTTAACCAGCATCTTAATATTTTTGGTAGGCTACAATACTCGTCAAATTTGTTGGAACACCCATCGCCGTTTGCCCCTTCCTAAATGGGGGAAGGGGGATGTGGTATAAGCTACGATCTTGTAACACGATGATTCTGACCATTCGTTAAGTGTTCCAACTAAATATGTCTAGTATTGTAGGTATCGGAGAGGCTGAACATTTACGCACGCACGCGCTGACGGAATGTTTGAAGACGAGACGAGAAAAATATGCAGTACCTCCAGACGTGGCGCTGGAGCGTCGTACCAAACGAGTCAGCCCAGGATTTCGGCCCGTGCGATCGCTTTTGGACGCAGTTGGCCCTTCGCTGTTTTCTGCTACCGACCTCGCCTCCCGGTACGGCATTGAGGGAGGGATATGTCGGCCCCTAAACCATATGAGACAAATCCCACGCCTACTCACAGCTCCAAACCGCCCTTGTCATTACAATTTAACGTAAGAGTTCGATGGCTTATATATTCAAGAGGAAAGTCATTTTATCTGTCATATGGTAAGCACTGGAGTCGCAGATTACAAAGTGCACGCATGCGCCCTGCCGAAGGTAATATACATGCATGCATAAAACTTTATTTCATCTCGAATTTCAGAATAATATCTTCGAGACATTACAGCTAACATACATAATATACACAGATACGTAACTAAATATTAAATAATATTTAAAGATATATTAATCAGAACGAAAAGCCGCTGTACAAACCGGTGCAACGGTCTAGCAACTGAGCTTTGAAGCCACTCAGTTGGGAGCAGGTCTGTTTGTTGAACAACAATAAAAGTAAGGTGACACACGCTAAACACCAACCCGGTGTGGCCAACACATCACGCATGCGCACAGCCATTTCACCCGGTCAATTTAGTAGCCATGGACACGGACAGCTGTTTCGGCCTTTTGGGCCTCATCAGCATGGCGTAGCTAACATACCAGGCGGGTGTTTTTAGCACCCCTTTAAATGGAACTCATTTGTTCCGATGAAGGACTCGATAAATGAAATGAACTTATATTTGAAAAGCGGGTCATAGACGACATAGAGGAATCCCTTTGGAGCCACGAAATAGGTGGTATAAGTGTCTATAAAACAGGCAATTGGTTAAATCAGTAGCCCATAACTGGGAGCGAACAACAGCCCTATATTCCCGTCAGATCGTTTTCACAGACCGCCATTTATTTTTAGATTGAATTTCCCGCTAATGAGACTCCTGCAGGAGCCCGATGACCAATCACAAGCAACTAACTTGACGTCATAGCGTCACCTAACCGCAATTGTCTTTGTCTTTTTGCAGAAAAAGTAGTCTACAAATAGATCATACGTGGGCTCCTGGCTCCAGTTGTTCGAAGGGTGGATAGCACTATGCACTGGATAACTCAATTGGTTTTGCTAGTGTTTATCCACTGGATAGTGATTTATCCGGTGGGTAACGTTATCCACCTTTTGAACAACCGAGGCCTGATCTGTAAAAATACCGTGACATAGCTTAGT
>NC_090872.1:12140689-12143189 GCF_036669935.1 Montipora foliosa
ACTAAACGGGGATATTACACCTGTCACCCGTCCCCTGCAAATAACTCTAGCACAGTAGCAACGACTTGTACAAATTTCATGTGCAAGACAAGTAAAGTTGGTAATTGATCGGAAATGAGTTTCTCCGAGGTTAAATCTTAGCAAATAACGATTTAAAAAAACTGGCATCGGCAGAATTCTGGATGCTGCCTTTGGAATTGTTTATAGATCTAGAGGCAGCTAGCATCGAATACTATTCGAGACTTGACGCCTCGTTGTAACTTAAAATTTAACCGGCAAATTTGAAATTCCTTACCGTGGCAGCTTTCTGGACTAGCTAAAGAAAGCAACTCCATCGTAAGAATCGATGTTTTCAGTGACAGAGATAAGATAAGTTGATTGTTGGTTTTTTTGTCGACGTGCTCCCTCTGTTAGTTTGAACGCACTGATGAAGAACTAGTGAAACCACCGGGTTTATTGCATTATTTACCTATTTCTTAAAACACGTGCGCTTGCTAATAGTGACAGTGGAATCTAAAATTACTCCACATATATTAGCTGAAGAATGTTACGTAATTAGAAACTTGATTGGTTAAATCGCGATTAGCTATGACGAAACTCACGTGTAAGGAGAATTAAAAGTCACGCGGACTTAATTAAAGTAAGGTTAGAGGAGAGTCACACATGCGACGCAACACGTGTAGAGGCCAATTTGCGTGACCTCGAACGGGTGATCCCGTTTGCTCTGAGAATATTCGAGAGGGATAAAAAAAGGGTTTGCTGATTCAAAAAAAGAAATTTAACTTTCAAAGGTGAAAAGTCAACGACGTAGGCTTCAGTTTGTTGAGATTCAAATCAAGTTCAATGGTCTTTGATAGTGTTTTTGTCTTCTTTCCGAAAGTTTTCACACGGAAAACAGGTTTGTTATGTAACAGATTCGGGAATCGGGAAAACGTGTTATGTAACGTCGGCTCCAATGTCAAACATGCGAGATGCCTCGTGCTTATTATTTCAACCTCGTTCTCAAGATGCGATCCCCGGCAGAGAACCTTGGGAACGAAAGCTCCTTTCATGCTGGGCCGATCTACATTCCGGCGATCACGACTGTAACATTTTGATCGGGCTAAAGACACAAATTAATAAAAACTTAGTGCGTTTGTGTATGTCGGCTGCCATCCTTTTAGCGCTCTGTGAAATTATGATCAGTTCTGAAAGTTTGTGTCGACTCGTCTATTAGGCCCCTTACGAATTTGGGAAACCTTTTTTTTTTTCGATATGGAGGGTTCGGATCATTCGGGAACCAATAAACTGAAATTCTTTTCCTGGATCTTTTTTTATGTTATCACTAATTATCACTTGGTCAATAACATCCGAATCACATATATTGTTGCACAGCCAAACAGAACAGTTCCATGATCTTGAACCATGCCAAACATCTGCTTTCCAAAAAACATTCAGAAACTTCCCCACCGACGCAGCACCACAGTTTCTTTAGAAACTACCCCTTCATTCAGAAACTTTGCTTGGCAACTTTCCTAACAACGGTCTGCGATCGGTCTGCGACACGATCGGCAATAGGTCTGCGCCACACGCAGACCGTATGGAAATATCTGTCCCGGCGCCCGCAGCAATCTGCGGCACACGGTCTGGATGATCGGGAAAGTTGAATCTAATTCTACTTTCCCGATCATTACGACGCTTCCGACTAAGACAGTTGTTAATGAAACGTGTGTCTGAGATGATCTGTGTCCTATCGGCGACACACTCATGATTGTTCGCCTTGAAATACGTCCAATCAGACTTGAAGTAAGTGCGTTCCTTTTTCTCCTCGCTTCGCAGAGGATTAGGGGCACGCTTGTCTGCGATCGCTTCAGATTTACATGGAAACATTTGCCTCCTGTGTTTACGATCGTCTGCGATAAGACCAACGCAGACAGCTTCCGAAGGTCGCAGACCGTTGCAGATCTTATGGAAACCATGCTTCCCATACGCCAAAGGGAGGAAATGAAATATGGAAAAGCGCATGATCACTTTCATTAGTCGGATAAATTAAATTGAATTAAATTAAAGCCGGGGATCATTTATCTCCCCTCGTGACCAAAACGAACTCATTTCTTGGACCGTCGAACGATGGAGTGTTCACATCTTCCAAAAAGCGATATAATCTATGAGTGATCAGACCATTTAGGTGTGGTGAAATCTCGTTAAAGCGAATAAGCAGTTCAAAAGGCTATGTATTCTTATGCCCCATCCACAAATATCTGAATATTATTGAAAACAGATGTTTTTTTCCTCTGTAGATGAAAAATTCTACGTCCACGCTTTTCTTTTGGGAATGGCTATCCTTCACCAAGAGGAAATGAGGCAAGCAGAAAAATCCTCGATCGTGCTGTGAATAGCGTAATGTACGGTCTTATGAGCTACCGTAGTAATGTAAGGTTCCCTGGAGAATTTAGTACGGACCAATGAAAGCGCATGTTTTGATGTGTGATGTCATTAGACAAACTTGCATGACACGCTC
>NC_090872.1:12148189-12155689 GCF_036669935.1 Montipora foliosa
CGAGACGACCTTTTTAAACAAGTGAGGGGCTGTATAAGGTCGTTTAAACAGTGGAAGTGACCACACGCTTGATCCGAGCATCGATAATGGCCCTTGGTCTGCAGCGAAAATACAAAAAAAGGTTCGACGCTGGAAGGAAATGGTACCATAGTGCAAGTTCTGTTCTCTATTCTACTCCGTCGACAGGCTGGCATGTGTGAAAGTGTTGATGGGCCTGTCTGTTTTGCTCTGACTAAGATATCTTTCATGGCTTTTTCTTTGCGATATACTACGTAGTATGAGGGGCGTGTTAAATACTTCTCTTAGATGTGGGTAATTTTCTATCAGTTGCCATTTCCTCGTGAGCGGATTAGTATTTTGTGACAAAAGTCAGAATTGTGTTACATGTGCGTTTTCATCTCCAAGTGCATGACCTCTTTTTGATGGAGAGATGCCTTTTAACACTGCTCTCTGAGTATCGTCTATTTTTATGGCGTATTTCAAAGTCTCGTGCGTTTTTCAAAACTAGAATGTGAAAATTTTGTTATTCGAAGCGGTACTTCTTTCCCTTTTATGAACCTCCTTGTTACTCGAGCTCCGGCCTGGTGGACATCAGGAACCTTTTGTAGAGCACAAATATATGTTTTTCACAGTTAAGAATTCCCGCGTTCAATCGATTAGCCAAGGCTTACATTTTTCTTACAATGGTTTTTGCAGCGGTATGAAGACTTATCTCCTGATTCCTGCGACTCTTTGAGGGATTTCGGCAATTTATGGTCATTTATTCTGAATATTGTGAGGCCGATTTACATCAACAGTGTTTAGTACTAACCATTCTACCACCTTTTTAGAAACCAACTCCACAGATTTATAAAGTTTTCTTCTTTTTTCCTTCACTATCGCTGACGTCACTCATACATTTCCTTCCAGAAGATCGAAATGTCTTGTCTAAGTCAACGCGGGGCCTCATGTGACAAAGACTATTTTTAGTAATAGCGCAAAGCGCTAAAAAAACACGTGAGTTTGAAATTCATTTAGTGAATCGACGAGTAAAGACTGCGATCAGTCGTCCTTTCTTCCTCATATCCAACGCGCAGGTGGAAGATGAAAACATTATGCAAGGAGAAGAAAGATACTGCTCGCACTCTACAACGAGTAGTGAGTGTTTCATTGGGTTTCAAACTCGTCCGCGTGACCAGAATGAGGTGATGCAATTAGCTTATTAACTTATAAATAATTAGTACTGTTCCTAGTTCTTCTTTTATGTACAGTGCGTGTGTTGTGGTTTAATTTTGTTTTTGGTTCGAAAAGTTCATTTTTTTTCGAACCAGTTTATGTTTTTTAAACTGCTTTAATATTTTTAGAACACTGCCCATTTTAACATACTTGGATATCTTTCTGTAATTAATTTTATGCGGTATGTATAAATAGAGGATATTACATGGCCGTGCGGGGATACGAATTTTATCTTCGAGTGCTGCAAGTATCTCTCATGAGTGAGCGAAGCGAACGAGTGAGAGATACTTTCAGCACGAATGTGTGAAATGTTAATGTAGTAGAGAAGAATTATATTAAAGCACAAAAGTATCGTACAATGAAGAGGAAGCTCGCCTTTTATTGGCTAATCGTGTTCGTTACCATGACGACAGCGATATCCTCACATGTGAAAGATAAAAATGATACGTTCACTGCGCGCGGTGAAGATATGATTTTTTAGTAAAAGGAGAAATCCTGGTATTTCATCAATATCTATATAATAAAATAAACTAGAGAAATCACTTTAAGAGTATTATGATGGATTGTTGTCTCTGATGGTATCAAAGACAATATAACTTTGTGCATGTGAATGGCAATTTGTAGAGTTTAGGGTTAAATTCTCAGCTTCGTGATGAGGGTTAAGCTCTCAATAAAGTTTACGCACTTAAGTTCATTTTTTTTTCGAACCAGTTCATGTTTTTTAAACTGCTTTAATATTTTTAGAACACTGCCCATTTTAACATACTTGGATATCTTTCTGTAATTAATTTTATGTGGTATGTATAAAATAAACGAGAGAAATCACTTTAAGATTATTATGATGGATTGTTGTCTCTGATGGTATCAAAGACAATAATAACTATTTGTGCATGTGAATGGCAATTTTTAGAGTTTAGGGTTAAATTCTCAGCTTCGTGATGAGGGTTAAGCTCTCAATAAAGTTTACGCACTTTAAGTTCATTTTTTTTCGAACCAGTTTATGTTTTTTAAACTGAGTTAATATTTTTAGAACACTGCCCATTTTGACATACTTGGATATCTTTCTGTAATCAATTTTATGTGGTATGTATCCTATGCAGATCAAGGATAGGTCTCCACAGCCACCAGAGAGCATGTCGCCAGGCATCTACCTCTTCCCAGTGATCTTCGGACCCGAAGAAACAGCCATCATCATAAAATAAACTAGAGAAATCACTTTAAGATTATTATGATGGATTGTTGTCTCTGATGGTATCAAAGACAATAATAACTATTTGTGCACGTGAATAGCAATTTTTAGAGTTTAGGGCTAAATTCTCAGCTTCGTGATGAGGTTAAGCTCTCAATAAGGTTTACGCATTTTACCCAAAAGCCAACGCAACGGTTGTTTTAGACAAAACACTGCAAATAAGCGATTACTCCAATCTGATTATCACTACAATGCGCGCCAATCCCTTAACTAGAAAATTACTAGAATGCAGTGTCTGACACTTGCAGACTGCAGACTAACCGTAACTCGCAGTAAAAGCTAACCGTTTTAGACTTAACTGCTTCTCAGCGCTATTTGAAGTGGGTGCTTTACAGACTTAACTGTCTATCAGCGCTATTTGTAGGTAGTCTGCAGTTGTCATGACCTAATGAAATACTACCTGTTTCAAATAAGAATATTGGTTTATGGTTGGTGGAAGTAAAGCATTCTTTCACATGTAGGATAAAGGGGTTTAGTTTGTAAAGAAGCAGTAGTGCTGTGTTTTGGGGGAAGTGAAATAAGACAAGGGTTTGTCAACTGAGTTGATATGGTAAATTGATCACCCTTTTCTGTCTTTCACACTTTGTAGGACTACTTTTTATAAACAGTGATATTCTTTAATCATTCCTTTGGCAATATAACTTGTATAATATAAGTCTTATATTATAAGTTCTCAGATTTTCAATTAAATAGAGCACTATACAACTGGAAAGTAACTACATTACAATTAAACGTAACAATGATATTATTTAAAAATGCCGAGGTTGTAATCAGGCATGATATAAAACGAAATTGCAGCGTTGACACCGATTAAAAAGTTCAGCTAAAAGTAAAACGTTTCGTTCACTTCGGTGACCTTTATCAGTTACGTATGCAAATGTCACTAACGATGGTAAAAATAGGCAAGTAGGTGACAAATATGCATAACGCGTGTGCCAAAAAATGTTCTAGAAATTCTTGAGGTTGAGGTACACACGTGGAAACTCAACGTGCTAGTTGACTGAGTTCTCTTCTTTATTAGAATACCACGCTTCCAAAAACAACCGCTGGTTCCATTGGGGACAGATGTGAAGAATTGACACGTTTTCAAAATCGAAGCTGTGGCCAGTTTTTTGAGAATGTTGGGCCAGTCGAGTAATAATAAGTTTCTAATAAGGAGGAGAACTCAATCAACGCGCACGTTGAGTTTCCACGTGTGTACCTCAACCTCAAGAATTTCTAGAACACTTTTGGCACACGCGTTATGCATATTTGTCACCTACTTGCCTATTTTTACCATCGTTAGTCATATTTCCCTACGTAACTGACGAAGGTCACCGAAGTGATCGAAACGTTTAACTTTTTAAAAAACTTGTTAATCAGTGTCAACGCTGCAATTTCGTTTTATGGTATTATTTGTACTGTTACAATATTAATAAACTAGAATTTATCTTGAAAGGAAATTACTCGTTTTGCAAAATGACCCGTTTACAAGCTGAATATAAAGGAAATGTCTGAAATAATCGAACGTAAGCACAGGCAGCCCAAGCTCAAAATGTTAGGAGTTCAGTGTAACGTGACATATGCTACATAACATAACTACCCGAAACGTGACTCCCGCCTTACAGCATATGGAGGTATTGTGTTACAACGGTTTGAATTTGTAAAGGTTTGTATGGGAAGGTTTGCTGGAAAAGTCAATTATTCTTATATTTTGTGAATAAAATCTACTTACCCTGTTGCCGTGTTGTATTCTTTGATGTTTGCCAGCTTCGCAGGCCAATCTAACGCGATTTCGGCGACTTATCGTTTTGTGGGTTTCCACTGCCAAACGCAGTTTCGACGGTTTCCACTGCTAAAAAGCAGTGGAAACCCACAAGACGATAAGTCGCCGAAATCACGTTAGATCGGCCTGCGAAGCTGGCAAACAACAAAGAATACAACACGGCAACAGGGTAAGTAGATTTTATTCACAAAATATAAGATAATTGACTTTTCCAGCAAAGCCGTTGCCTTCCCATACAAAACTTTTACAAATTCAAACCGTTGTAACACAATACCTCCATATGCTGTAAGGCGGGAGTCACGTTTCGCGTAGTTATGTAATATAGCATATGTCACGTTACACTGAACTCCTAACATTTTGAGCTTGGGCTGCCTGTGAAGTAAGATTAGTAACACTGCACAGGTTTAATGTTGTAGGAGAAATAAGTCATTGGACTTCTCCAAACCTGGTCAGTACTCGAGCATAATTATTTTCGATGTCAGTTATTATTGCTAAAAGCAATTGGGTACAAGGGTGGCATTTTACCATCAATTCAATCTCTATCGAAGAGAGGTATGTTGAAGCTGCCATCGGTTGTTAGGCCAACCTCGTTCCCAGGACCTTTTCCCTTCCCTGGCTTGGGGGTGGGGCGCCCCACCCCCAAGCCAGGGAAGGGAAAAGGTCCTGGGAACGAGGTTGTTGTTAGGCATTTTCTGTGCATGAAATGGATGTGTTGACAACTTTCTGGCTGATTTCTGCATAATTTCTTGAAGTCACTTCTCCGTAATTAGACTGTGTGCTTCTGACAAGACTTGAAACATTTCCCGTTTTGGAACTACTTTCTTGTTGTTTCCTGTGAAGAGCTCCTGAAACCAATTTCCCTCGAGTTATCATATGTTGTTCCATTTTGTTAATTGTTGCGGCTTATGCGCCGATCAACTCGAAACTTCAACATCTGAACTTTTTGAAGATTGGATCGTTGAAATTCCCGCCCCCTCTGGCCAAAATGGTGTCCAAATGCCCTACCCTATCGTGGGATTTGTCTGTCATACCCTACTAAAGAACAATCGTCGTCGGCTCCTGCCGTCTTTAATAAAGACCTTTTGAAGACCTTTTTTGTAAGCCAATCGCTCGTAAATGCTACATCTCTTCCTTTAAACTCTTCCATCTCGTCCAAACACGTGTTTTATAGATGTTAGCGACTTCCTCTGTTTCTCTATAAAAATCTATTTCATTTACGCAATTGCGTTGGTGTGACTCTGCTGCTCTGTGACTCTGGTGTTGTATTGCACATTTGTGAATATATCAAGTTTGGACCGAGAGTGGCCTGGGATGAATAATAAAATATACACCACATTTGCGTGGTAAAACGTCTTAAGGAGAAAGCAGTAGATCCAGAGATAGGGAGTTCAAGATCAAAGTTCTGGTAAGTATACAGAAAGGGCTTGAGTAGTGTTGCGTAGCGGGAGTGGGTATAAGTGGTATCCGGTGGTGGGATAGAGAAGATCAGGGAGGGGTAGGTGAAGAGAAGGGAAAAATGCCTAGTTTTTTTTTTAACCCCCTAAAAAAACCAAGCCCATATTTTTTTAACTACACCCCCCAAAAAGAAAAATCCCTTTTTTCAGACAGTTGATTAAAATAACCAGTTTAAAAATTTAAACTGGTTTGAACACATGCTTAGTGCATCCTATTTCAATCGAGACGCAAGCTTGTTTCGCAATCGAGAAAACAGCGGAGAAGGCCTAGGGAAGCCCCCGGCGGTTTAGTAAAATAACGCGAACCTCGCGTGACAATGACAAAATACTATAGGCAGTGTATAAGCAGTCTATTTTATACTCGTGACAATCACAGTTTCACACAGGACACTGAAAAACGCAGACTGCAGACTGTGCAGACCGTCTGTAAAATGAAAAATCGGTTAGCCTGAATTAGACCTAAATAACATTCGGTTAGCCTAATTAGGCCTAAATAACATTCAGGTTAGTCTGTTTACGGTTAGCTCTCAATAATAGTGAGGGTAACGCCATATTTTACCCCTGGGTCTGCACGGTCTGCACAGGCTGCAGTCTGCGTTTTGGGGTGACCGGTTTCACACTGGCCGTTACAACAGCTAACACATATAAGAAAATAACACAAACAGCGGTGATAAACATTGTATTCTAACGCATTTTTATAAAACTTGACGTTTCGTATGCTAGTCAACACACATTTTCAAAAGTGACCGTTACAATTTTTTCTAACCCTAACCCTAACCCTAACCCTATATCGTAAACAATAGGGGTCTGGAACCTAGACTGAGACCTAGACTGAGAATTTTCTCCTTTGAAAATGTGTTGACTAGCATACGAAACGTCAAGTTTTATAAAAATGCGTTGGAATACAATGTTTATCACAGCTGTTTGTGTTATTTTCTTAAACAAGCTACGATGGCCTAAGAACAAGAGTTTATATAACACATATAAACTTTATTTCATCTCGAACTTCAGAATAAGTACAAACAGGGCTAATATCTTGGAGACATAACATTTACGGCTAAAATACACAGTATCTACGGATACATAACTAAATACATAAAATGTAAGGATATTTTGATTAAAAAGAAAAGCCGATGTACAAAATGCCGCCCTGGATTCTCCTTTAAAACCAGTAAACTCAGTGGGGTACGGATAAAATCAGGTAGCGCATTCCGCAACTTAGCTGATACTTGTAAGAAGAAGAACTAAGACCATGATAACTCGCTGTTCTAGGTTTATTGAGGGACAGAATGGAATTTCCGCGAAGATCATATTAAGAAGAAGACCGGAGAGCGAAAATGTATTTTTCGTATACAATAGCAGGAAAAGTTTGAATGCACTTATTGCTGGTTTTCACTCACGTGATCAACAGCCATGTTTTTCAACGAAAACAAAAGGAAGCGTTTGCATAATAATAGAGTTAAATTCCCGGAGGATTTGGTCGGGGCACCAACATGGCCGCCTTTTCTTTGTTTAGGGCACCAACATGGCGGTCGTGACGTCATGTGAAAACCGAGAATAGGCATAGCGCTGTAGACTTTGACTTTAGTGGTAAGAATGCAGGTAACCTGCAAATATAAATTTAATTATTATACCGTTTCCTTGACAAGAAATCATAAAAGGCCAGTCTTTTGCTAAGGGGATAACAGCGGAAAGAGCACTACTTTGTCCCGAATTTTCCGTGATAAAAACTTGTTCAGAAATCAAAAGTCTACGTTAATAGCACACACCAGGGCTCCTCCTTCGTATCTGGCTAGAAATTTTCTCCTCGCTTTTTC
>NC_090872.1:12163189-12175689 GCF_036669935.1 Montipora foliosa
AAGTTCTGACTTAGGAGGCATTTTACAAGAATGATTTTATCTCCACAACTTATTCCAGTTAGCTTAGAAACAGGTTCAGTTTGAAAAGGGGGCAGACTGACCATTATCACAAATTTAGCACCATTTCAGAAAACATCTAGACAAATCCTCTTGAGAGACATGTCAAAGATTTACTTTTATAATGACAGAATCTTATTTGTCACTAGCAAAAACTTACACTGTCTGTTGCATAAATTGGCACCATCCAAAGAATTCTAAAAGAGTCAGACCATAAAATTAACACTATTTTTATTATCATTATTACTACTATGATGATGATGATTATTATTATTTATCAACCTGTGAATTAGGTTGCCCTGATAAATCCTTGGTTGCACATTAGGAAACCCCCCCCCTCCCCTCCCTACCATTAACTGCACTCTGTGTTGAGATGCAATCACATGGTGATGGAGCTTGAGTTTCCCAAAGTTCTTAGTGTGTACCTGTAGTTTTTATTGGAAGTCTGGGTTTAAAGGGAGGGTTCCATGTCTATGCGCACGGGCAAACTGTCACGTCAGCCCACTTAATTCCAAATTTTGTTATTGAAACAATGGCCGTTTTTATACTAGAGACGCATAATTCGTCTGAGACGAACTTGGGCAAACATTTTTTATGCGTCTGTTAAATTCGTCTAGTATAAAGACGGCCGCAAGACGTATTATGCGTCTGGACGAAGAATCTATTTTAGTGCGTCTTCGAAGACGCACTAAACTGGAAAGTTCGTCCGGACACATTATGCGTCTAGTGCCCGTCTTTATACTAGACGAATTTAACAGACGCAGAAAAAATGTTTGCCCAAGTTCGTCTAAGACGAATTATGCGTCTCATATAGTTCATCCCGTCTTTACACTAGACGGATAACATGAGAGACGCATAATTCGTCTGGACGGATTATGCGTCTCTAGTATAGAAACGGCCAATCTAAGGCACTGATGCAGGGAAAGGAAGCAATGCCATAGAAGTGGAATTACTCATTGGAATTCCTTTTGCAATCATTTCCTTTGTGTTATGAACCTACTGTACGTGAATAGATAAATCGTGCATTATGACAACTTGTGCGCAGAATAAAATTTTCAGCCCGTAATTTGACCGTCTCAACAAAATTTGATATTTTGAATTTCTGAAAAGATTGTGTGCGGCAGTTGAATCAAAGTGAGTTTAGATTTATGACAGAAGTCTCTTTCTCGTACTCGTCAGCCCAGCGAATGCAAAAAAAGAGACCTCTGCTCTCAGGGAACCCAAAAGTGCATGACCTCACCATATCTTTTCATCTTGAAGACATTTCACTTCTAAATGTACTCAAAATTTATGAAATATATGTCAATTTGTTGATCATGCATTTGAATACGAGCCACTTGCAGAAATGTAATACAAAATGCATCAGATATCACTGAGGCCATGTTGGACGACCAAAACACAGAAATAGTGATTATGTTTTGGATGTCCTAATTTTTGATATTCCAACATGGTCGCCGGTCACGTGTGCTTGATACCTTACAATCCGTTTTTGCAGTTCTGGTTGAGTATAGTTCACCAAATGTTGGAGAATTCCCCAGACGGAAATAGGTATTGTCAAGAAAACAAAACATCCTGCCACGAACCAAGCCTCCACATGAGTCTGAGCTCGACTTTTGTGCAATTCCCAGACTGTTAAGGGTAGAGCAAAACACAAAATTACAAAGTAAACAGAAATAACGACCGGTCTCAGCCATCTCCGAATATTGCTCCGATTGCATTGCATGTAGCCTCTAAAGGAACAGCATGTTGTTCTGGCCATTTTTTTAGAGCTCCCTTCTTTCTATTTTAAAAGAAAAGGTTTCCATGATAAAATTTCTGCACTGTCCGCAGAAATGGCTGCCCGAGTTTCCGTTGTTTATTGAAAGCTTCGGCTTCTCTTCGGGATCATTCGCGAGATCTTCGGAATCGCTCGACGTCAGCAAACTTGTTCAGCGGTTAAGCACGAAAAAAATGACCTTTGGAACAGTGACACAGAAGCACAGTGCTGTTGTGTGTTTTGAGAACTTTGATGAACTTTTCAGCCTCCTGATCTGTCTGCACATGTGGAATCATCGGATTCGGAGTATCACTAGAGGTGCTCAAAGAGGTACTTTATCACCTTAATTTCAGTTTGACTTGTTACGCAATCTGAAAGCACTAAATTCTCATAAATTTACAGCGTTGCCGATCTTCCGATGCCGCTACTCAAGTGAAGCAGTTCCGAAAATTACAACACATTACACGATTGTACCTCGAGAATCTGATACAAGATGGAAAGGTATGTTATGTAAAAAAATGATTTTACCTTTTGCTTTTGTAATTGTCGTTGATTTAGGTTTTTTTTAACAGACTGTAGAAAGTTTTGAAGTTGTATCACGTTTTCCGTTTTGTGCCCGTAGATGTAGACATGGAAAGGTTTTCCGACGAAGCGGATGTTGTAATAGTCGGTGGAGGGCCGGCTGGCTTATCGGCAGCCATCAGACTTAAACAACTAGCAGAGGAAAAGGGGACAGAGATCCGAGTTTGCCTTGTAGAGAAAGCCTCCGAGATAGGTGAGACTCAATTCGTGTTTAGTTTGAAGTTTTGCCTTGTAATCACCCACAGATTAATATTGGTTTATCGTTATGCAATCGCAAAACATATGATAAATTGTTACAAGTGTTATTTGCAGTTTGTGAATCAAATAATATACGAGTAAAACAGTATATATTTTATGTTTTTTATTTGGTGTAAAAAAAATTTTTAACCGTAATTTTTGTTTGGCTTATGTAATAGTGGCCGATGTGATTGCGTGACAGATTCACACCTCCGACCCTCCTCTACAGTTGTAAACAAATGCAACAGTTCAACCGTGAAAATCACACCACCAAAATCAATCATTAATTTTTTCAAATTTATGATATAGAAAAGTGTTAATTAAATTCTCAACATTAACTTTAATTTGAGTAAACCCTTTTTATAATTTAGGTGGACATACTTTATCTGGAGCTTGCCTAGAGCCACGAGCTCTGAATGAGCTGATGCCTGATTGGAAGGACAAAGGGGTAAAGTTAATATAACAGTTAAGAACTATACTAATAACCATAAGAAGACGTTTTTCACATGCATTTTGTTACATAATGAGATCTGACTCTAGTCACACAAATTTGAAAATGTTGAATGAGTTTTAATCTTTCCTGGAATTCTGTGTGACAAACCTAAAAATTCAAGGGATAAAAATGTGATCATAGTAGCACATTCACATTTGAAAACTGTAAATGATTGAGATATGCATTTCAGCAAAGTTTTCCAAACTTCACTCTTACTTGATGGCCAATCTAAAAAAAACTGCACCACAGTCTGTTGTAAAACTTATTAAATTTTAGTTTTGTTTTATTAGGCTCCCCTCAACACACCAGTAAAGGAAGACAAATTTGCAATATTAACAGAGAAAAGCAGAATCCCTGTTCCCATATTATCTGGTATGTTTAGGCTATTGGTTTCTTGTTAAACTTTTATTCTTGTATTTTTTTCTTGAAAAAACCAGAAAAATTTATAATGATGTCAAGAATACATAAACCAAAAGCAGAGACATGAAGTTCTTTAATTCTCCACAGCCTTTGCCAAGCCTTGACAAGCCTTGAGAGTCATTGAAAATTTATTTTGAACTGCAATCTCGGTCACAAAAGTTGTAACACAGATAGAAATTTGCCTTCTCTTTCCCTTCAATGTTGATGTTCATGGGTTTGAGTGTAAAACAGTCTAAAACCCACCTGGTAAACACAAATTGAAGGGAGGGAGGAGGAGGGATATGTTATTAAACTGCATAATGGCTTTTGAACAGTGAAAACAATGCTGAAAGGTGTCACTCAGTGCTTGTATAACACTTATTATGGGCATGCTAATGCACTCAAAAATAAACACTTAATGACTGGTCCCAAGGGAAACAGTTCATTTTGTTTTCCGAGAATCTCAATGTTTCCCCGAGGCACAGCCAAGGGAAACATTGAGATTTGTTTATACATAGCACTTGTAAAAAGAAAAACGTGGAAGGGCAACAGCAACGGTGGTTGTCGGTCAACATTTTCCGGTAACGGTGCACTGTTACCCTTTGACGTCATAGATTTTGCACTGTTGCCCGCTCAGAGACTTTTGGCGGGAAATAGTTTTATTGTTAGATGTCATGTGACCTCGAAGTAACCGATGAGAGTGCGTTCTGCTGGCGGAAAAACTCAGCTATGTAACTTACAATGAATGTTGTTTCCTGGAAACTGAATGAAGAGTGATTGCAAGAATCCCAAACATATAATGACTTTTATTTGAATTAGATAAAGAATATTTAATCAGAAGCCAAAGGTAACTTTTCTTAGCATCTGATTGGATTGTGAGAGCACATGAAAACACACAAATTTTAAAGTGTTTGCACTTTTGGTATTGTCAATGTCAGTGTTACCCTAAGGTAAATGTAAACTGGTTAAGTGTTTGATTAACTATTGATGTATCAAATGAAAGAAATAAGGGGAGGTTGTTCAGAATTCAAATTTGTTGTTTGTCTTTTGCACAGGTTTACCAATGTATAACCATGGAAACTACATAGTTAGGCTTGGAAACTTTGTTCGGTGGTTGGGTGAACAGGCAGAAGCATTAGGCGTAGAAATATACCCTGGATATGCTGCTAGTGAAGTGAGTTCATTGAAATGCGTCTGGTTAATGACTGCTTTGAATGTTTCATCCGTGAAAACGAGACAGTAAAAAATATCATCAATAATACACACTGCTGATGGTGACCTAATTATGGAGTTACAGTGTACAAGTACATGTACAAGCATGGCTTCTAATATGAGCTGTCGATTTGAAGAATTTGTTTTTAGGGAAAATTGCATGTAGTCCAAACCTAATGCACTTGCTTAGAAGAGAAAACTTGCAACAGTAGTTGAGCTTGTCTTCTTGTTTACAACGAAACTGTGTTTCAAAAACTTCCACCTTTGCTGATGCCATTGATTAATTTAAAAGAAACCACGCTGCTGCCTTGATTGATGTTATGGCAGATGGATATTACATGTACCTTATTTTCCTCATCATAATTATGATAATCGTACCTAATGTATATTGTATGACATAGGTTTTGTACCATGAGGATGGTAGTGTTAAAGGCATTGCAACAAATGATGTTGGAATTCACAAAGATGGCTCCCCTAAGGTACATATGTACATGAGCTACAAGAATAGGAAATCGTATGAACGGAACTGTTTTTTGTGATTTATGGGCACGAGTGATGTTTTGAAAGTTCTAAAATTGTAGGCGAGTGCAATTTGAGACACAAGTGACCATAAACCACAAAATGCATAAGCAAGTTCATACAATTTATTTATTTTATACTCAACAAAATCACTTCGTTGCTTTGTTTCCTTAGCAACTTCCATATTGCACTTTACAACCTACAAATGAATGTATTTAATGCATTCGTCATTGACTAATCAGAAATGATGTCACAGTGGTATTTTGTTGAGTATAGAATAATAATATTGAAAGGATAAATTATGTTTTTGATGACTTCTGCTGCGAGCTGTTGTTTCTTGTACTTGAATGTTATCAATAATAATAATAATAATTATTATTATTATTTTCAAATTATACAAGGAATGGCATTATGTAAGGAGATGAGGGTTCTTGGATAGTAATCCTTTCAGTGAGTTTATAATGTTAAACCCAGGTGCTAGATAATTGCCTCAAACATTAACGTCTGGATAGTGGCAATTCACTCACATTACGTGTCAAAATTATAGAGAAAAAAGGTCAGATAACATTTTCCATGACAAAGTAGATCTTCAACCAAGGTTAGCCACAGTAGGCCAATAGGGTTGTTGTCTGTTATTGTGAATGGAAAGTGAAATGGGGGTTGCTGGAACATGCTTTCATTCAATCTAAAAACTTTTAGGGTGGTGTTCGCGACAACAATAACAATCTCTATTGGTACCAATGCAATAGAAGTTAATTAGGTTACAAAATAACTAAATTTTGTACAAGGTGCCCACAATAACCATGAGGGCTAAAGGAGCCAGGCAACCAAATATGAGGGATGTTTTCCTCAATGAAACTTCATGTACATGTAACTTGTTATCCTTGTTTACCACTTAGCCTACATTTGAACGTGGTATGGAACTACATGCTAAAGTGACCTTGTTTGGTGAGGGATGTCATGGCCATCTTGCAAAGAATTTGTACAAGACATTTAATCTGCGAGAAAACTGTGACCCTCAGACGTATGCTATTGGTCTTAAGGAGGTAATGACAACAAGCCAATTGGTTCGTATAATTTGATGTCTTTAGTCTGACAACCACCAAATGACATGGGCAAATGCAATCAGCTAATCAATGTAAGAAAATTAATAATAATAATAATTATTATTTTTAGTTTTAAATTTTTTTTGTTATTTAATCACTTTCACCATAAAAAATAACCACGTAAGATATCCAAAATACATAGACAAGGCTGCTGCCTAACAAAATTTTCGGGGAGCCCTTCACGGTTAGTAGCCCAAGTCATTTTTTCAAGAGCCCAGAATTAATTAATTCCAGCTGGGAAAGTGAGGATGAATCAAGTAAGGCGGCCGTTCGGGCTACTTGTTCAGAAATTTGGTCGCCTGCGCTCGCACATAAGGCACCCCAGGTGACCGGCCGACCGTTAGGCAGCAACCTTGCATACTAGATATACAAACTAAACACAAAGAAACAGGCTGTGGTGGGGGTCGCACAACAGAGCGAGGCTCCAAATTAAGTGTGCCCTAAATAATTAAAAAAAAAAAAAAATAATAATCATAATAATAATAAAGATTCTTCTTCCTCTTTCCTATGGCTTTACTTCTACCAGAATAGGAGGGACCCAAGAGAAGGTTAAGTGTCATTCAGGAACATTTCCGAGTTGCACTAGTCTATTAATTTCATCTTATCACAGCTGTGGTTCAGTTGGTTGAGTACCGGGCTGCCATTTGGGAGGTCGTGAGTTCAACTCTGGCCCAACCAACACTCAGAGTCTTTAATTAAATAACTGAGGACAAAGTGCTGCCTTAAGTTTGAAATGACATCTGCAAATGGTTAGACTCTCTAGTCTTCTCTGATTAGGAAGATAAACCATAGGCCGCATCTCACAATTCTTCTTCAATGTTCATAACCCTGTGGGATGTAAAAGAACCCACATACATGCACTGCTTGCAAAAGGGTAGGGCATGGAGTTCCGGGTTGTTGTGGTCTGTTCTCTGTGGTGTATCATACTTGGGAGGTTAAATGCTTGGAGATAATACTGTAGCTACATCAAGCTACTCTAAAATTCAAAGGTAAACAAAGATGTGATGATGATGATGATGATGACAAGAGAGCTTTCAATTAGAAATTCATTTGAACCAAGAAGGAAACAGGCCATGAAAAAGCCTTTTCCTATTTTTGAGCATACTTCTTTTGGCCCATCACTTTAAGCCCAGCATTGGAGAATTCATCTTCTGTCTCCTGTTGCTAAAACATGGCCTTCCAGGCTAAATGATTAGAAGACGTCACCTACTGAAGTTGAGTTTGTCATTATTTTTATGTTCCACTCATTGTAGCTGTGGGAAGTTGCTCCGGAGAAACATCACCCAGGACTTGTGGAACATACAGTTGGCTGGCCTCTTGTAAGTGCCAAATAAAGTCGATATCAGTTTTACGTGTAGGTTTGCCAGGTCATTGTAGCATTGACTGGTACCTTTGGACATTAATTTTGAAGGGATAGAGCTTTATAAGTCTGTACTGTTGGTAGTTAATCTGACTTCATTGATTTATTTCCAAGTGTTTGTTCTATTGTAGGACAAAGACACATATGGTGGTTCCTTCTTGTATCATCTTCAGGAAGATTCACCTCTGGTTGCTGTTGGTTTTGTGGTGAGGATTTGACATGTCTTAAACGGATTGTTGTTCACAGGTGTTTTTGCAAAATCATCATTGCTCCTATTTGCTTATAACAGAGGAGAAGGCAACTATGTTATTTGGCAGATACGTTTAATTAAAAGCCTTCAGATCCTTACACTTACATGTATGTTGAGGTGTTCTTTAATCCCCATTAAGTATTTTTTTTGCTCCTTAGGTTGGTTTAGATTATGGAAATCCTTACTTATATCCATTCAAAGAATTTCAGGTAACTTTTGCATATGTCCAGATGAGTGTAGTCAAGGATTTTGAAAAAGCTACTCAAACTTGCGGGATTCTTGCGGGAATCGTGACATATGACCACTTGTGTCATGTACGAACAATACGCCACCCAGTTCCCGGATGTAGTGGTAGTAGAATATTGATTGTACAAGTGAACATTTTATTTCCTGGTAAAACACTCTCGTCCATATGATAATATTAAATACATAACAATGGGTCGTTTCAGTTTTCTTTTTTATTCTTTTTCATTAAGTTTGTCCTAAGGAAAGATGTTTTATTGCATAATTTGAAAGGGGTGTTTTGCATTAACTAGCACTGTTGAAAATGCTGAAAACGGTGCTAAATTTGGTATTTATGAAAAGTTTGTCACTCTGGTCCAAGGCTAGTTGTAGTTTTGCAGTCCAAGATAAAGCTAACAAGTGACCTTCTTTTGACCAAAACAATAATTATTGTGTCAATGAAGGCATTTTAATTAAAAGAAATCACATGTTCTGAGAGGAAACAGCATATTGTTATCGTCTCTGGCCCTCACATTTAATTGTGTATTCATTGCCTACAAACAGGTTCTAATGCAGAAAAAGGTGAAGAGGATTCTGCTTGCAAATCTTGCTTTTAACTCAGTTATGCCCAGCAGACTGTGTGGGCATCTGTTAAATTAATTCAAAATCTGTGGACAGTGGGTTGAAGATTAAGGAGAGCCTTTGATTTTATATTGTGTTTCCAGCGTTTCAAGCACCATCCATCAGTCAAACCAACATTTGAAGGAGGCAAGCGGATTGCTTATGGTGCGAGGGCCCTTAACGAGGGTGGCTTTCAGGTGAGGTCAACCGTGGCTGTTAATCCACTCAACAGATTTTTTTTTAATTTTGCAGAGAATTTCATCTTGGCCTTCTGATCACTTTCTAGCGATACAAAATGGGGGTCACCAAGTCAATCCATTAGAACCAATCAGCTGAATGAACTTAATAGAAAATTACATCGTGCATTCTTTGATCGCATCTGACGTCATGGCGGTCATGTCTATGGGAAGAACAATAGCGAAAAAGTCTTTTGGGAATTTGACTCTATTATTATGCAAAACTTAAGCAACATTTTTCTATTGTTTTAGCACCAACATGGTCGTCTTATCACCTGAGAGCAATCAAAGAATTGACAAAATTTCACTAATCTTTTGATTTGTCTTCCTTTTCTTAATAACGTTTTTAATAAGTGAGTAATCCCATGATTTTTCGTGTAATTTGGTATTATTTGGGCATAGCTTATTTAAACCAAAGTGCTCTCGAAATCATGTTATTACTTACGCAAATTCCTCATTTTAAACACTCTGTCAGTTGTTAAAGTGTAACGGTGTTTGTTTCAGAGTATTCCAAAGCTATCGTTCCCTGGTGGCCTACTTATTGGCTGCAGCCCTGGATTCATGAATGTTCCTAAAATAAAGGGAACTCACACCGCAATGAAGTCTGGGATGATTGCCGCCGATTGTGCATTTGAGGCGATTACAGATGAGAATTTCTCTTCTTCCACAGAAGGTACCTGCTGCGCATGTTATGACGTCATTGCTGAGCGGTTTCAATCTTCCAGGGAATATCCAATCTCGATCACAGAGCTCTTCTCTTGACTGAGGAAGAGAAGAGCTCTGGGAAACCTTGAAACGAAGTGCCTTCTTATTGGTTTTCGCGAAGAACAATCAACAGCGTCTCTAATTTGGTGCATTCATGTTAGCACGAGGATTGAGCAGGCGCCGTAAGGTTCAAATAGCCATTTTTTGGCTATAAGAACCCTACGGCACATGTTCTCCTACACAGAGTTTCCCAGAGCCTTGGGTCGATCCGAGGCTCTGGTGACGAGAATGGAGAATATCGGTCGAGATTTCGCATTTCCTGTGGTTTTGATTCACTATGTGGACTTTGCGGGGTACTGGTGAACGGAGTTGTCTTCCCTCCGGAAATTCCTTTTTCCTTCCCTACTTTTCTCTTATCTTTATCAGCAATTTTCTATTAATCTTGATTCCTTTAAAGTATTCTACAACACCACGTTTCCTTTTCACATGTCTGCTCTGGCATGTCTGATGAAAAGAAAACTTGTCTGTCAAACGATAAAACACAAGTTACTGATCTGGGTAAAGTTGCCGTGATTTGCTACCGTAGATCATCTTTTGACCCCCCCCCCCCCTCCCTTCCCCCACTTTTCTTTTCAGAGGAAGAAAGTTATTAACCCCCCTCCCCAGCCCTACCCTCTCACCTTTAATTACTCACGATAGTAACACTTCTTTATTATATGGCTAACTCCGTGAGCGGGCAAGATGTACCAAAGCCCGCGTTGTGATAGGCTACCCGAGCCATCTTGCCCGCTCGGGATTTCTCGCTTGGTCCCACAAGATCAAAGGAGGAGCCTTAATAGAGGATTTACGGTAATCCGAAAAACTCATTTGCCGAAGGTTGACTAATCTGCTTGCCGCAGACAAATCAAGAAATTGTCCTCAACTCCGTTTTGGTTTTTTTCTTTCTCAGGTCTCTTTGTTGAATCTTATGAGTCTCGACTGAAGGAGAGCTGGGTCTGGAAGGAACTTCAAAGCGTCCGCAATATCAGGCCTTCTTTTCACAGTCCCTTGGGGCTATACGGTACCATGGTGTACACTGGAATTTTCTACTATATCTTACGCGGCAAGGAACCTTGGACACTCCGAAGCCCCAAACCTGATGCTGAACATTTAAAACCTGCCAAGGAATGTACACCCATCGAGTACCCAAAACCCGACGGAGAAGTCAGTTTTGATTTGCTTTCGTCTGTGGCTCTAAGCGGAACAAATCACGAGGGGGACCAGCCGGCTCACTTAACCCTCCGGGATGACTCCGTACCGGTCAATAGAAACTTGGCAATCTATGACGGTCCCGAGCAGAGGTTTTGCCCCGCGGGGGTGTATGAATATGTCCCCAAGGAGGAGGGGGACGGGATGAGGTTACAGATAAACGCTCAGAACTGCGTGCATTGCAAGACATGCGACATTAAGGATCCAAGTCAGAATATTAACTGGGTTGTACCTGAGGGAGGAGGGGGACCGGCCTACAATGGAATGTGATTGGATTGATTTCCAAAGTGGTTTAATTGTCCTTTTAAAATATTTCTTCAAGCTTACAAACTGGGAGGATTTTTTTGTCTACGTCTCCTACACCTTGCTAAGGTGTTTGGAAAAAAGTTATGGACCGAGTTAGTCGTGGGTGTAATTAGGATGATATCGTTTTTACGAGGATGTTTTGGAATTTATTTTTGGATTTCTTCAAGTTTGCAACAGGAAATAATTTTTTTGGCTAGATTTCCTTAACCTAGCGAAAGCATTTCAAAAAAGTTATGGATCGAGTTAATTGTGGGAAGCATTGGGATGGAACTTTTTTCATGGGGAAAAAGTAATGTTCTGGGATCGGTCTTTCGATTGCTTTGAAAAGCATTTTCCGAAAACTCAACTTTTGCCAGACGGAAGACTGTAAAATTATTCTCTTTTGATGCTTCTTACTTTTAAAATAATTATTAATATTCAAATTTCTTTCTCTTGCATACCTTAAAAGCCAAAGAAAATTCTCTCTGGCCAGCCATGGAAAAGTTAAATTCGTAGTTCGAAAATGAATGAGGTTAAAACTATGTTAAGTAAAATATTTCCAAATATGGCGTAACATACTCTGTAGTTAATTAAGGACGGTGCCACCTAATAATAAGAAAAATTTTCCCGCGGTATGAGAGCGCAGAAAAGTAGATCTTAGTTTGGGTTATTGGAATTTGAAATGAAACAAGGGGGAAACCATGCATTTTTCGGAGATAGTAAGGTTCGATTTTTGAAAAAGTGGACTCTTAAATTTTTTTTTTGCGAAAACAAAGAAACGCAAGATTTTTCACAGGTGTTATCGACACAAACGTTTACTTGCAGTAAAACAACAGGAACGCCAATGAAATATCTCCAAAATAAATAGCAAATTGCAATCGGATTATTCTTTAAATGTTTTTTATCACAAAGCCGTGACAACATAGCCATTTTTGTGCTTGACAGCCTTCCTCTGTAGTCACTAAAAAGCGGCCCCAAAATTTAATCCCGACTTCAATGGGCCGCATCACGCGATTTTTAAAGGTAAATTGGTTTTCTTCAGGGTTTTGATTTTTCAAATTTTGTCACTCCCCTCCCCCGTGAATAAAGACATTTGCAACTGTTTTTGTGGTGCACTCTAGGATGAACACAAACAAGAAGGTTTCGCAGTTTTTTTGTGTGGATATTTCCTTGCTTCTTTGGGAAGATTGGATCTTTTTTCGGAAAGTAGTT
>NC_090872.1:12180689-12188189 GCF_036669935.1 Montipora foliosa
TGTTCCCAGGGTCCTCTCTCTTCCTCCCTCGAGAAAGTACCCTGGTTGCGGCTGGCAACGTGTCTGCTAGATTTTTGGGGATTACACAAAGATAAATGAAGGGAGGGGCATTTGTCTCCACTGAACTCATCTACTGAGCTGAGTAGGGATTGGAAATGAAACTGTTAATCTCAGACAAGGTAATTATCTTCCGTATCCTGTTTGAAGTACTTCCACTACATCTTTCCTCAATTACAACGCTTCCAGACAAATTACTTGTTTTACTTTTAATCACGTTTGTATCACCCGAAAGCTGCACAACTTGAAGTCTACCTTAAGAACGTGGGCGCCATTTGGAAAAGAAAAACAATCAGATAGAACTGATTACTAGGAAAACTTGAGTCAAGTAATCAAGTAAAGCTATGATCCTCGCAGTTATAAAGGCAATTTTAGCAATCGCGTAGAGAAGCCTGAAAAATGCAGGACCTCAACGGGGTTTGAGCCCCTGACCTCACGATGCCGATGCAACGCTCTAACCAATTGAGCTATTAAGCCACTGAAGTTGGGAGCTTGGCATTTGGTCATAGGCACGTGACCAGCCGCAACCAGGGTACTTGCTCGAGGGAGAAAGACAGGACCCTGGGAACATGGTTGATGACGAACGACAACATTATATCATAACTCGCGTGTATGCTTACAAAATGTTTGTAACACAAAAAGGAGAATTGATGCTACACATCGCTTACCATTTCTTCAAACATTTTCGTGAGTCCTTTCTTATAAATCTGAGAAACAAAAAGATGAAACACTATCAGATATTAAAAATAAAACACAAAGAGCGGTGATAAAGATGGTAAACCAAAGCATTTTAAAGAGACTATATAAATTCGTTGGTTTACCACTGGTGTTCAATCAAGTTCTATTGTTCAATGTTTCCCTAGGGATTAAAAAACACCAGAGAGAGTTGACATTGGAGTACTGTAAACCTACCCTGTGTTTATCTAAAGTGTGACCGCAATCATTGAGTTAGCCTATTAGCCTGAGGTCTATTTGCAAACAAACGCAACCCACATACAAACCTTTATTTCACTCCACACGTCCTCGTCCAATAGCGTAGAAGCTGAACAGTGTTGCATTGGGACGATCAGACAATGGCCCTCTGTCAGCGACTGGTGTAACGGAACCGCCAAATAAACCTAACAAAGGTAACTGTAACAAGTCAACAAGTATTGATGCTTTGCTTATGACGTCACGGCGGCCATGTTGGTTTACAGAACAAAGCTGTAAAATATCGTTTGGGAATTTGACTCTATTATTATGCAAAACCTGTGGGGCCATTTTCTATTGCTTTGTACACAAACATGGCCGTTTCATCACGTGGATGCAAACCCTGATGATAAAAGAGGCCTTTGACGGCGACGTCAACGAAAACGCTTCGGCAAAAAAAAGTGAAAGCAAAATTTGCACTTATGTCCAGAAATGCAAACAATAACAAAATTGGCAAAATAACAAAATACCGCCGACAATTTGACCATTTTGGCAAATATGGTGATTGTGGCGAAATTCTGTAAAATTGCCAAATGCAAGGTGGCCAGCCATGTTGGCGAATATGGCGATTTTGGCAAATAGGGCAAATTCTTGTCAAATCGCCAAATGTATGTAAATTGTAAATTAGTTCAATACGTGGTGGCCAGCCATGTTGGCGAATCTGGCGAATATGGCAATTTTGGCAAATATGGCAAATTCTTGTCAAATTGCTAATTGTATGTCAGTTAGTTCAACAAATGACAGTCAGCCATGACTTCCACAAAAATAACAATGAAGCAAACATGCTACACCTAGTTCTTAAAGCAAGAAGGGACTACTCGAAGAAGTCTTACTTTAAGACCTACTACTCCTTAAGGCAACAACAAACTACTCGTTCTTGAAGCAACAAGGAACTACAAACCGGTACTTTTCCTACAGCAAAGAGACTTGAAGAACTAAGGACAGGATTAATTGATATCTGTTTGATCGGTTGAATTTCAAAAGTGGATCAAAAACTCATTCAGCCCTCCCCTCACACTTTCGTGATGCCCCCTCCAACACTTTCAAACGTACTCCGCGACCCCTGAGTTTTTGAGTGCTCGTAGATGTTGTTAATCTATTCCCCCCTCCCCTTGATGAGTAAAATCGTTTAGCGTTAGACAGAGTAAAATCTGTAAGACTTACTCTCAGAAAGGAAAAGGTTAAAAGGGTAAAAAAGACTATCCCAACCATAGAAGAGATTACAAAAACATTGAATAGCTTCACAGCGCTTTTGAGGAGGGACCATCTAGATGATGAAACTTGACGATCTAAGATCGTAAGTCGGGCGGTAACTCTGCGTGCTGCTGCGAGTCTCGATTCACATTGCACAGCAATTTCAATTAAAAGTAGCATGCATAATGGCTACTATGTTGCATGTGAAAACAAAGATCGTGAAACTGTCACAGTACAGCAAAAAATATCTTTTATCATAAAAATAATGCTTATTGAAACTGACTGACAGATAAGAGTGAAATCTACAGTAATCGTAGCGACGGCAAGAGAGTTTCAAAAGCCTGTCCATACTAAAAGGCATGCTGCACTGATATCCCTCAATTATTGAATCACTATCATGGCGATTACCTGTGTAGCTTTCACTATAATTGAGCTGGTAATTTTTTTCAGACATAGCAACCGTTAATGATAATCCTATTTGTATTAATTACATGCACCCGGCTCCCCTGTACATTGGCGGTGACAATGTAGAATACATTTGATTACCAATCGCAAGTAATTTGTACCAGGTCATAACAGCTATTTAGTCCTTTGATGTGATCAGTATAAATCAAAGTACACATACTCATAGCAACAGTACACATTGATTTCCAGCATTTTTCCCACAGTTCATAACAAAAAAATTCATTGACTGCATGGTGCCTTGAGTGTTAAATTACGCCGATCATGTATAGCAAACTCAGGCCTGTTTCAATCCCAACCCTGAGGCTTCCATTTTATACACACTTGATGACGTATTTTTTGGTTGGCTACAATACTGAATCTTCACCCCTCTTAGGAACAAATTTCTCAAAATTGCGCATGCCGTAAGTGTAACTTGAGAACTTTCAAACATCACAAGTAACCATAAATCACGAAATGCAAGAGAATTTTATAGTTAACAAAATCACTCCATTGCTTTGTTTCCACAACAACGTCCGTATTGCACTCTATAGCCTCCACTGCACTCTATTTGTGCATTCGTCATCACCCAATCCGAAACTTACGCAATTTTATGTTGAGTATAACATAAATAATTTAAACCCACGTGCAAACCAACGCAACATTGTTGGCCAACATTGAACAACTTCCAACATTGTTGGGCGTTACATGTTGCGTCCGTTTGCGCACCCTGTTGCATGTTGTTCCGTGTTGTTGCGCGAAGTTTGAAACTGGTCAAACTTTTGGGCCAACAACTGCCAACATTGCAACATCGTTGGCCAACAACTTCCAACATTGTTTGGCGTTACATGTTGCGTCCGTTTGCGCACCCTGTTGCATGTTGTTCCGTGTTGTTGCGCGAAGTTTGAAACTGGTCAAACTTTTGAGCCAACAACTGCCAACATTGCAACATCGTTGGCCAACAACTTCCAACATTGTTTGGCGTTACATGTTGCGTCCGTTTGCGCACCCTGTTGCATGTTGTTCCGTGTTGTTGCGCGAAGTTTTTTAAACTGGTCAAACTTTTGAGCCAACAACTGCCAACATTGCAACATCGTTGGCCAACAACTTCCAACATTGTTTGGCGTTACATGTTGCGTCCGTTTGCGCACCCTGTTGCATGTTGTTCCGTGTTGTTGCGCGAGGTTTGAAACTGGTCAAACTTTTGAGCCAACAACTGCCAACATTGCAACATCGTTGGCCAACAACTTCCAACATTGTTGGGCGTTACATGTTGCGTCCGTTTGCGCACCCTGTTGCATGTTGTTCCGTGTTGTTTCGCGAAGTTTGAAACTGGTCAAACTTTTGAGCCAACAACTGCCAACATTTCTTTTGTTCCGTGATCGCCGAGAAATAGCGCGACAATGTTGGTTCCGTTTGCACAGCTCCAACATTGGCCCCAACATTGTTGGGGCCACGCACGCGCATTATATGAGGTTATCCACGGAGATAGCAACACATTAACATGTTGATGAAAACAAGATGGCAGCCGAATGGTTAAAAAAATTATTGAACAAAACTGATGATGCGAAAAGAATAGGCCATTTTCGAAATATCAAATATTCAGCTTGATGGTGAAGCAGTGAGGACAAAAACAGTAGAAACACGTGGGAATGAATGTCACGATTGTGAAATATATTTACATATCATCCACTTTCCTTTGTCTTTGTCCTCACGGCCTCACTGCCAAGCTGAATTTTAATATATCGAAAATCGCCTAGTTCAGAGTCGACAGTCAAAGCCATAGTCAGATAACTAATATAGTTACATAAATATAGTAGTCAAATAACACAGTCACATATAATTAATACTTGAATACATAATTCATAGTCGGGCGAAAATTAACAAAGTAGATACATCCATAAAATAATTTCGACATTTGCTTTAAAGAAAAAGTAACTGCGAAAACTATTTACTAAGCCCCGTGCAAACGGACCGACTTAATCAAGGCCTTACTCACTTACTAAGTCCCATACAAGCGGACACAAAAACTACCAACATTGTTTGGAGTTGTTGGTTCTGCAGATGTTGGATGGTGTTGGCTGTTGTGTGTAAAATGGACTCAACAACTCCCAGCAATGTAAGGACGACGTGCAGTGTATTATGGGAAAGATACAAGCCATAGGACTTTGTAAACTTAACCAGTATAATCCTCTGCAAAATACTTTTTTTTACAATCATTTCACATGAACTTACCAAAGAAAGCGGGGTTTACTTCAATCTTGCTTTTTCCTACGTTTTATGCCGGAAACGTTTTGGGTGTTAAATACATGATTTGATTTGATTTGATTTTATTCTAGACACTGTTCCCATTGCTGTCTAATGTGGTCTACTTCTTCAGTTAATTAATTAATTTTTGTTCGTTATAATGCGGCACACTAGCGAATCATAAACAAGATATTAATCAATGTCTAATTCAAAATCGGCAGCTGTTTTTTCCGCAGCTTCCCTTAGGACACACAAAGCTGCTTGTTCAACCGCTCCCAAAAGCCTACATAGGGCATAGTACGTTGCTCCAAATGACATACCACTTGCTACAGCCAAACCTATAAAAGGAAGGTACCTTGTGACCTCTTCAACGGCTGCCTCCGCGGCATAGGGCGCCAGAAACCCGCTTAGCTGTGCAGTAGTGGTTAACCCAACTTTGACGACCTTTTCTCTGGTGGCAAGATGTAGCCTCGTAAATTCGGCGGACCCTATCTCGGGGAGACCAAGTTGAGACCTGTAAAGGCTGAGCTCCTTTAGTATTAAAGCGGCATCAACGGCAAAAGATAGGCCAGGTATAGGAACGAGGGCGGCGGTTGCAGATGCTGCAGAAACTATCAATATGCGCCCTTTGAGGACATCAACTTTTCTCTGAAAAACTTCCGTCGACGATCTTGTAATTGCTTTGCCGAGGGATAAGGTCATGCTCTCTCGCTGATATCGGGTAAGAGCGTCTAGAATAGCTGCGGTTAGTCGGACAAAATCCCACTTGTTCGGCTCGTGATTGCTTATCAAAAATAAATCTTCTTCCTGACTGAGTAGGTCGCCTAGATTTTCCAAACAGTCGCGTCTTATTGTGGCCAGCATGGCATTTTCATCGAACGACCGCTTGCGTGACTCAGCTCTGACATTTTCGTCAATTTTTGTGCGGATGAAGAAAAATTTCTTTTGCATCGCTCTGATTTTCACAGCCAGTTTTCGATCGTTCTCGGTGAATCGCGTTGCTGTAAAGATGAGAAAGGCATGGTACTTCTCCAGTTCTACTTTCTGGACGTAAGTTTCCAGGTCAGGGTAGTTTGGAGTGCCTATCCCAGGAAGATCCCAAAACTTGATCTTTGGGTTAGTGGGGTGATCATAGGCAGTCGGCACTTTAGTGCATTCGGTAACTTTAACTTCTGCTGCTCCTTGATCGTCGTCTTTGAGTCTAGCAGAAATTGAAGCATTTGTTTTACAATTACCCCATTTTTAGGTCGACAACAACTTATATATTTTTTTGAAAAGATAGATTTGCTGGGTGAAACATGTGCCCATATGTATCTACAAATTGCAGAAAGGGGTAATTAGGCTCTTGGGTTTCTCAGGAGAAACCTTATTGTAATTAAATCATCTCGTCCAACAACCCCCAATCTGTTTCTCACAAGAGTCTAGCTTGACCTATCCTTGAGTATTCCTTGCCAGGCTAGGACCCATATACTAAGGATAACATAGATGCACAGCATCCAAATTGAATCGTCTTGTGTATAGTATCAGTGAGAAGTTAAGCAAGCCAAAGAGAAACCCTTAAGTTATGATGGAAAATGAACAGATTAACATAAAATCTACAATGGTCAAGCATGGATTGAGGCTACAAAGAACCTGACCCCTCTGAGATATACGAGTCACAAAGTCAATACCAAAGCTTATGAAAATCAATTTCTTGCAGTGATTATTTCAAATTTCCTTTTTCGCTTTCTCGAATGAGACTTAAGGCTGAAGATGGCCTTTTTAAAGTTTTTCTTATTACGACGCACTTGGATTGATAAAAAAAATATATTTTTACAACTGCATTGAAAGTGTCACGATGATTGCGTGACAAAGTCCAACTTTCAGAGGCGCTTCCGGGGTTTTTTTTTTGTTCAAACGTGAAAGTGAAACTACTCCAAAATTATGCAGAAATATGGGCATAATATGAAATTTCTCACTTTATTTCCTTTCCCCTCTAAAAAAATTCGAATTCTAAATCTACTTCTAGTTCGATTTCTCCTCAAGAGGGATGTTTGTCTACACGCACAGTCAGTATTTGAGAAATCACATACGTAGGTGGTACATAACTGTCTGATCGAAAACCCACATTTACCGTCGTTTGAATACACTTACTCTCGTATAGCGTTGATAAAACTTGACTTTCCAGCGCCTGAGTCACCAGTTACTGCAATATTCACCTCTACCTCGCGCCATCTTTCGAGTCTCTTGCGCAAAAACTCCTCGATGTTTGAAACTCCACTCTCATCAATTTCACGCTGAAGCTCTTTCATTTCGATTTTCACCCAGCCATCGTCCAAAAATTCAATTGAAAAGTCATCCATGATGTAGCACCGAGCTTTAAAAAGAGCAGACGAACTTGGAGCTAAAAAACGCAGCAACAAAAACAGAATACCTTTTCAACGATTATCAGTTGAGTATGTACCTAGAGAAGTTTTGCCCTTGAAACCCCGATGTTGTCAAGCGGAACGCAAATCGTATCCATTGGCAACTTTTCGGGCTGTGATGTCATCAGTCTTATCTTCCCGCTAAACCTTGAAGACCTTTGAACTGGTAACATGGCGGAGTACCAAA
>NC_090872.1:12193189-12198189 GCF_036669935.1 Montipora foliosa
AACGTTAGAAAGATTATCGCAGTTGACTGATAGATTTTCTCCAGCTTCCTTTGCAGTTGCTTTAGTGGAAAATCCGAGTCTAACGGCCAAGATCCTTTTCACTTTCATATAAAATTTAAATACGTTCAGGTCATACGAATGACACGTCTTATCGAAGGAGCGCCTTGTCTCTCTCGAACAAAAGTCCCCAAATGTTTAATGCTTTACCTTGGATGATAGTCTGGCTAACATAGCATTGTGGCCCTCTGCCGTTTGCATCTTTTCTCGTCTCACCATTTCCTTCAAATCATATCTGTCATCATCTGCAAAGTACCTCTCTCTTTTACCTTCCTTGCTGTGTGTGTCAACCTACAATGACGTAAACTTCAGTTTGTGGTATCACCCTAATTTCAGGCAAATTCGGATTCCGGAGGAAGGAGAAATTAGGTAGGTAGCCAACTTCGGCATGTTTCTTTACTTTTGAGAGCAACTTGTGTTAGAAAGGAACTTTTTAGAAGCAAATTTCTAGGTGAATGAGAAGATGTAAACAGTAACGTAAGAGCAAATTTTCTTTCAGCGCCCCGTCAATCCATTAATGTGCCAACCCAGGAGCCCATCTGGAGCGTGCAACTTCCATACAGCGTCTGTGAAACGGCGTTTTCACAAGTAGGTTTATTTTTAGACTAGCCCTTCCCGCGAATTAGGTCAAAAAACAAAGGCAGTTCCGGTTCGGTGACCCTATGACGTCAGCTTAATTTCTTGTAATTGGTCATCGGGCTCCTGTGGGAGTCTCATTAGCGGGAAATTCAATCTAAAAATAACCTTACTTGTGAAAACGCCGTTGCAAGAAAATAGGTAAGTTGCACGTTCCGGGTGATGGGCTCCTGGCCAACCAGAGATCTATTGGCTGTCGAAACAAAGGTTCTTTTGTTCTGTGGTTCGCAAAATTTAAATCATTGTATCAAAAGAATCGTTTATAAACAGTGAATATCGCCATTTGTCGGACTTTACCCAAAATAAAGGCTAATGGCTCGGCCGCAGTTCGCCGTCGAAAAATTCCGTACAGATTTCTCGTCCATAGTGTGTGCATTACCAAAATTTGGGAGCTTAAGCACGCGCGTTTTTGAGACGCGGACGGCAACGGGAAGAGAACATTTCGCGTGCCAGGACAGCGTTGTCTCCCAGATTTTTATACTAATTATTTCTAATGGAGTAAAGATACTTGATAATGTAAATGTTGCTGTGTGAAGAGAAGTTAAAAGAGAAAACAGCTCACTTCCGGTTGCCGTCCGCGTCTCAAAAACGCGCGTGCTTAAGCTCCCTCTCATCATGCTACGACTTCGACTTGATGATCACCTTTCGTCGTTTTTTCCTTCCTTTCGCGTGCTCGCGTTCTTTTGTTATCTCCAGTGGTCTCACATTACCGGCTGCATCTGTTCTCGTTAGTACTACAGTCTCCTCTGTGCGTTTAGCTGTGGCTCCACCTTCTTTGGTTTGGGACTCCCGAAGATCTTTGGTTTTTCTCATTTCGTCCAACTGTGACTTTAACTTCGCAGCTAAGTCCTGGAAAAAGAGAAAGTTGAAAATTGCTCAGAAAACGACCTTATTGCAGTTCTGATGTAATCAAAGATGGGCCTACAGAAACATCCCAGTCACTGAAGGCCTGCCACATAGACTGTTGCGTTATCTCCAGAGGTGCTGTGAAAACCATTCAAATTAAAGCTCACGCAAATCCTTGCGTGAATGGATCAATAGGTGGTTTACAACCGATCTCTAGAGACAGATAACAATGATGTAACGTACAATAACTGGCGGACGAACAAAAGGATCTAATAAGAGATCTTTTGCTTTTGTCCACCAACATGGTGGAGTTGACGTCACTTCAAAAATGCAGCCATTTGGGTGAAGCATTTGGAGCAGTACCGGTGATTTACGCGCTCTATTTAAGTATTATATTTCTATAGTGTTGTCCATAAAATGAAGCAACGCATTCCCCAGTTAGGAGTCCATAACTGGGAGCGTACATCTACCCACCCGTTTATAAGAGTACAAAAAGAGAATTGGGGACCTTAAGCAAGCACGACATCGACGACGACGGCTGCAAAAATTCAGCGATGTTGAAAAAAACTAAATTTTTTTAAAAGCTTTAGCACCGTTGGTGTCATGGCTTTTCCATTATTCCTAATCTTCAAACATGAAAAATTGGAGCCGGTTACTCAAGAACCAAACTGGGATGACCAGCATTAAAGTTTGAAGAAAGAATGAACACTTTCGTGTAGTGCTTTCTATCGCCAAAAGATGCAGATTTTCGGCATTTTACTCTGTAAAAATGTAAAACACACAGAATGAACTGAATTTGTTTTTTCGGTAAACTTGTTGTTTTCGATGTCCATTTTTCTGAAGAACCCTTTACCTTTTCCATCCGAGGTGGAGAGATGAGTATACAGTTTCTGTTTAGTGGGGCTAACAGTCAGATGAACAGTTATTCCAGTGGGTGTTCGCAACTCTTAGCATTTTCTTGTAGATTTGAATTTGTAAGACACTAACCGCAACCAATTGGAGTCCATTTGGAACCCACATCGGAGTTCAAGTGAGAAAAGAGTAATTTATGCCAGAAAGCAAGTATATGTCCTATAAACAATAGCCATTCTGCACCATGCTTTGAGTCTGGGTAAAATCCTTCAATGTGACGACTCAAATAAAAGCCACTGACCGCTTGTATTGATAATTATATAGCACAGCACATATAGCGTAAGGAATGCCATCTTAAAAAGAGTTGGTTTCGGACAATACACACCTCATTGCCCATAATCTCTGCCTTGACAATCTTAGCTCCTATTTCATTCAGATCAGTCTCAGTGATCTGCTTTGCAGGAAGAATTATTCTCTCTTTTTCTTCTTCCTCTTCTGCCTCCGAACTCGAGCTGCTTTCTGAGCCGGACACTTCGTTTCTGTCTTGAACATTTTCTTCCTTCCTTCTATCAACCTCCCCAGATGAAGAGCTTTTTTCGGATCCAGTCTCTAACTTCTTTTTCCATCTCCCAGAGGGTCTGGGCATGGTTCGGTCACTCGAGAGGCTCTCTTTACTATGGGGCTCTTGTTTAGAGTCAAAGTCCCACGTCGACGAGGTCGAGGTTTGCGCCGAGGCCGCCGGGCGTTTGAATTTACCAGCAAATGAGGACCTTGTTGAGAAACAATCAAATAATTAAAAAAGGAACAAATTGGAACTAACAAGGGAAAAAGACACGCGACTGGCCTTCACTCTGTATACTGTAGACAACAAATCTATTACTTACCCATTGTTTTCGTCAGGTCGTAAGAACCTTGGGGTATCGTTTCGTGCTCGTTCTCTGGTTTCGTTCTCTCTTTCTGGCCTTCTTCTCCAGCTTTCCTTTGTGTCTCTGGAAGACTTGCGCTCGCCTTCGTCACGGTCATGCCCTTCTCTCCTGTGTCTAGCAAGTCTGTCTGGACTCCTTGATCTGTTCCTCGCATCATCTTTGCCTCGCTTTCCATAATCGCTTTGGTGTCTTGCATCGATTCTGGATTTTTCGGTATACTTACTTTCCCTGAGAAAAAAAAACATGACGTGTCTTTGAAGGAAGATTACGTGGTAGATGAACAAATAGAAACTTCCAGTACTGAAACGATTTGAAACGTAACCTGCATTGCCGGGATCGCAACTGAAGTAGAGAGATTTAGCATCACGCTTACGTGAAACGTTTCACGTTTCACGTAAAACGGAGTGAAGCTCAATTGTGGCTTTAGCTTAGGGTGACCCGCGGCAACTCGGAATGGACTCTGTTAATCTCTAGTATTAGGTTGACAAAAAAAAACAAAACAAAAACTGTGAGTCTTTTAAATATAGTTTGTAGATAAAGACACTATGTAAAATGAAAATCCTTACCTGTCAAATTTGGCGAGTTTCAATGAAGATGTTTTGTGAGTCAACAGAGAGCCAACATGAGTTTATGAAGAAAATTGCGGTAAGGAGTCAGTTATGTACGTAACCATGAAACCTAATTTTTCCCCGTTTAAACGCACCGGAAAATGGTTTGGGGGATCTTTTTTTTCCACAAATAAGTTGTTATGCAGAAGAAAAACGCGAAAATCCCTATTGTCACGTTGAAACAGTAAGCGGCAGCCGGCAAACGGGAAAAATGGCGGGAAAATCATGGTCAGGTGGTCACTTTTGCCGTTCGCGTTTCACGTAACCGTGATACTCAGTAAATCTCTCTATTAGGAATTGCGACATGTGAGGGCACCGGAAAAGACGCGCTTCGCGTGTAGTTGTCAGTAGAGCTGAATGCTTACGAGCGTGTCCGCTAAGAGAGTTTCGACACTATCTCCTTTTGAAAACCAAATAAGTCCAAGAAACCGTAGATTTACCTTTGTTCTGCTTCCTTTATCATCGATTCAAGATCCTCAACAGACTTGTACAAGACAAAAAATAAAGACAAAATCAAAAAGAGCCAATTTCGAAGGGATGTACAACAAACTCACCAATAAATAAATGTATAAACTTAAAGTCAGGGTTACAGAGATGACGTAAGAATGAAGTGATCCTTAATTAACCAGCTCGCACATTGTCTTCTCCGCAATCGCCTTTCGGGATGTCACGCAACGCTCCTCGCTCTCTTTGAGGGAACGTTGCGTGACATCCTAACAGACTACTGCGAACGAAACTACTGTTGCCTTCTCATCCCGCTTTCATTTGAAAATGCAACTTTTTCTTCCCTCCACACGTATCCGATGAAAACGATCACCGAAACGGAACTTTTCACAAACGCTTTCCGGAGTGGAACTTTTTCAAAACGCTGTTTTCACGTGTACGTGTGGACGACGAAAACGGAACTTTTCGAAATGAATGAATCACCGATCCACTCCGTGAAATATTAGAAACTTATTCAATCTGTGGGTTCCGATGTTCCCGTGAGGAATGAATCAACGATGAAATAAGCTATGATCTTCGTAAAGAAGCCTGAACAATTCAGGACTTCAACGAGGTTTGAACCCGTGACCTT
>NC_090872.1:12203189-12210689 GCF_036669935.1 Montipora foliosa
CTTTAGTTACTTCAATTTCAGGAAAATAGTAGCCAACTTTGCTAAGTGAACTAGCCGACGCTTTTAGTCGGATGTCAGTACTAATTGAAATTATGTCACACAAACCTACATGTACAACACTAGACATATTTAGTTGGAACACTTAGCAAATGGTCCAGAATCATCGTGTTACAAGATCGTAGCTTATACCACACCCCCTCCCCCAAATTCAATGTTGTGTGAGAATTTTTTGGGCGACTACCAGTAGTTGTGGAAATCAACATTGGAGGAAGGGGGAAACGGGGATGGGTGTTCCAAAAAATGTGACGAATATTGTAGGACTGACCCCAGATCAGGGTTTGGATGTTTACCCTTTCAAAATCACCTTTTTATGACTCTCGGCTTCTTCTGTCAGTCTCTGGCTCAGAGCTGGCAACATCCATGTAGTTTCTCCAGATTCTTTCCTTCGTTCTTTTTTCCTCTGCTCTCTCTCATAATCTTCCTTTGCCTAGAAAGTAAGCAAAAGGAAAGGAACTTTAAAGGAAAGGAACTTTATCCAAGTGTTATCGTTCTAGCGCTGGAGCACTAATTGGGGACACTGTAAAATGAAATTAACAATTAACTTAAATCGAGTCAAATCAAAGCAATCAAATGCCTGTCACATGGAGGGAGAGTACAGATCACTTAGTAATAAAGATAGTCACTAAGACCGGCCTGTTTAAATGAAGAAAGGATGTCATGACTTGAAGGTTGACCAGTCAAATTTTCATATATTTGCTTTTCATCTACATCTACATCTACATCTTCCAGCAATTGGCAAAGTCCCTTTTAGGCTTATGGCTGTTTCTGCGTAGGTGGCCTCAAAACACCGTAAGTCTTCTGCTGTAGATAACAGGACAGCCACAACACCAGGGACAACATCCCCTACTCTTCTTGAATACAGCGTGGGTTCTTTAATGTTCCACAGGGAACTTATGAACATAAAAGGTATTTGTGAAATGGGGCCTATGGTTTATAGTCCTAATCTGAGAGGACTTAAAAGTCTAACCATTTGCAGATGAAATTACAAGAGCACTTTCTCCTCAGTTATTATCCAGCCAAGGTTCGAACCCACGACCTCCTGCATGACAGCCTGATGCTCAACCAACTGAGCCACCAGTGTGCTTTGCTTTGTGGAAGCAAGAAAAAGTAGTGGGTTGACCGCTAGAAGGGGAAACTGCCTGCCAGAGTCATTCTTGTTGGAAAGATGGATCACCCTCCAAGCTGAGATGACACAATTTGGCTTGACCACTAGCGCAACTCATTCATGCACATGCATGCTAAATCTCTCATCAGATTATGCATGCATTCTGTGTTTGGTGTTGACTGTGTACTAATAAAGATACTTGGCTGGTGTTAACATTGCGCAGTTACTAAAACATGGAACCAGCCAAAACCACCAACAAAACCATCCACAATATACCTTAATGCGACCGGTTTGTGTGATATTTGCATATATGGCCATCTGTGTAATGTTGCGTGACTGTCACATTGGTTTTGGGTTGTTTTGGGTGGTTTTGGCTGGTTCCATGTTTTAGTAAATACGATTAACATTGCTGCGAGGCAAACCTTCCAGCTTTTCTCAGGTAAAATTAATAATTTGGTTTTTATGCTAAGTAACTTGTGTTTGCACCAAAAAAGCACAGAAAAGTCACACTTTTTGATACCCAACAGCCAGAAAATTAAATTTTTGACAGCGTGCATCATGTCTCATTCATGGCGTTGCAACAAATTCCGGTAGACTGACAACAATTTTCCACATTTAAGAATAAGTGGCGGAGTATTCCACGGCTTGTCCAAACTCAGAGGAAATTTAAAACTTCAATATAAAAGCTTATAAAAGTTGTTTCACGTTTTTCCTAGGTCGTTACTTTGTCGACTACTGATTCGACTACTGAACTAAAAAGTTAAGTAACTTCTTAGGAATCGAAGAGACTTGCCTTTTTCAAGATCTCCTCTCTCGCTTTCCTTTTGTGTTCTTTTTTAGCATCGATTTCTCTCTTCGAAACAAAGTTGATTAGGTCCGCCATCTTTAGATTTCATAGGTACGTCATGTATGGGGAATTAAAATTAACGCTGAGCAATGTTTTGCAAATCGCTGGCTCGGCAACATTCCAAGAATCTCTGTGACACGACTGTGACACAATGGCGGGTTCTTTGAATCTTCCCGTTCTGGAACAAAATGAAGTTGTAAAGTTTTTAGAAAACGATTCATATTTAAAAGAAATCGAGAGTAACTATCAATGTATCGATGTGAAAGACATCCAAGAAGGCATTGACTTTTCACTGTGTGCTGTAAAAGGTAAGGTAATGATTAAGATGTAAAGTTCTTGACTGAACGAGATAGAGGGATGTAGAAGCTTTGACTAGTACTGTACAAATCCTAGCAATTGAATTGAAGTAGAAGGCGAGGAAGGCTCTGAGGAGAAACAAACAAATTTAAAGAGTTTTTAAGCTTCGATGATTTCTTTAAAATTAATATTAACATTAATTATTTTTCACAGGAGTAATCACTAAAGTCCACCCAAGCTTTCAGACACCAAGAGGCTGGATAAAGAAATTGCACATCATAGATCTGAATCCAAATAATCAATCAGATCTCACCATTGACGTTAGTGACCCAACAGCTGTTATGCCTGTTTTTCTGAGAGGCAGTTTGGTTGAAAAGTGCACTTCCTTGAAGGAAAATGACCTCTTAATGATCACAGGAGCAGAGGTTGAGAAATCTGCCATTGCGGGATACAAGTTCAACATCGTTGCAAGTGAAAAAAGAGATCTTAAAATATGGGTGGTGCAATATACAAATAAAAAAATGTCAAGTACTGTGTTGGCAACTGTTCCAAAACCTGTGGAATCATCTGATTTAACAGCTGTGGAGAAGAAGGTGTGCAACAGAGAGGATAGGGTAAATGAACCACCCTTCAAAAGATGCAAACTTGTGTTGCATCCTAAAATCGAGACATATACAAGACTAGCAGACTTGAAAGTTAATGCTGTGGTTAACATCTATGGTGTGATCAAGTTTTTCAAGAGTCCATTTAAAACCAAAGGTTCTGATTATGTTTGTACCTTGAGCTTGGTTGACCAGTCTTTTGACTGCCTGGATAAAGGATTCAAATGTGTTCTATTTTCCAAGTCAAAGGAGAGATTGCCACCAATTAAGTCAGTTGGAGATATGGTGCGTTTTCATCACTTTGGAGTTGGCCAGTATCGGGGTGAACTTCAGGGAAAGTTTCTGCCTGATTCGTCGTGGTAGGTTACCTTTTAACTATTTTTTTCACTGATATTAAACATTCCTTGAAAAAATCTAGGAAGAATGTACTGCACATTCTCTATTCCACTACGGTTATAGCACAAGAAAGAACCAAGCATCCATTCAATCATTCAAGCAGCATGAAAGATATCAAAATTGATATTTTTAAAGATATAACAAATTTGTGATGATCAATGTATCATAGAAAAATCTAAGTCCCCAATGAAACTTGAACGTTGGATCCTCCAAATCTCCCTTGATGCTTAATAGGCATTGAGCCATTGACCACTGTGAACAACACTTAATTTTCTCAAGCTAGGCATATATTATGTCTTAAAGTAAGGTAGCTACCTGCCTGATGAGTTTTGATGCGGGAGGAAAATTGGTCAACCTGTTCGAATACCCTCGGAGCAGGGTTGACAGTTGGCACAAAAACCCAGTCCATTTGTGGAAAAAAACTAGGATTTAAATGCTGTGGAGGATTGGGGGGGGGGGGGGGGGGCAGAGGAGTGATCTCACCACTGTAATGTCCCTGGTCCTCCCCCCTTCCCATTTTTGTTCATTTCATTAATGTTAGAGTTTTAATGTTAGTTCATAATGTTAATGTCATGACTTTAACTCGTTCATCAGTTATATCTGATATTAGTTTGCCTGCGAGATGCATAACAGCAAAGCAGTAAAAAAAATGACATACCAGTATGCAATGTCCTGCCAGCCTGATGCTAGACGTGGAGTTACATCTGCAACTTCATCTAATAATAGTACTTTGAATTCCCGTTGCTCAAACTCTCTGTTAACAGTTTTGACCTGATATGGTTGCTTTTCATCATTTTTTTTTTCAATATCCAAAGTAACAGTTCTAGAACAAATGGAAACCGAGGAAGAACAGTTTGGAGAATATGGTGACATACGGTGCTTTGTAAGGTTTTTAAAGTATCTTCCATGACTCCTTTTTACAGGATTGTGTTTGATTCCAGCAATTGTGTAGACACACCTCAAGTGAGAGCTTCTTCAAAGTCATATGTTTTGACAGATAGAGACAGAGAGACCATTAGAGAATTGAAAGAATGGAGTACCCACAAGGAAACTCTTAATAAACAATTTGCATTCACTACATTACAAGACTTGACCACTTCCCAGAATTTTGTGAACCTTCTTTGCCAACTTGTATCCAGGAGTTACACTGCAAATGGTGCTGTTATGCTGACATTGTGGGATGGCTCACATCCCGCCTGTCAATCAATCCCAGTTGGGCCAATCACTGAACAGGGAAGGATTACTTCAGACGAGCTAATACGCAAAGCAGGCAAGAGATGTGTTGCAGTGTTTCTTTATGATGATCACGTCTCAGGTGATATCATACGTGCTGTCCCTGGAGATTTTCTTTGTCTTAGGAATGTGCATCTAAGAGAAATAAAGGAAGAAAGCAATGTGATGGCAGACAAATCAAAGGTAATGAGTGTATTAAAAAATAGTAATTTTATTTCTGTTTTTACTTTTCCACAAAATCCTCAGCACACTCACAAATTATTATTAGGGGACCTAAGCAATGACAACGGCGACATCCAGATTCCCAGGGCTCTCTCTTCCTTCCTCAAGAAAAGTACCCTGGTTGCGACTGGTCGCATGTCTCTCTGTATAAATCAAAGCCGCCCTGAGGGTGGGTCCTCGACAGTTCTGTCTGTAATGGGAAAGGGGGATACCACTTGCATTTATTACCAAATGTCATTCACCTTCTAAGGAGACTTCAAGTTGCGCTTCTTTGGGTTGGCTATAAATACATTATTATGAAAGTAAAATGAGTAATATGTCTGGAGCTGAACATGACATTAAATGATATCCACGGGCAAAGACGATTTACAAATCTTGTTTGTTTGACGTAATAGACATTCTTGCGGCAAGTGATGTTTCATTTTCACCCCCTACTGGGATCAGTAGATGAGATCAGTGGCGACCAAAAAAAACCATCATACCGCTCCCGTCAGTAAGCCATTTTCAAGTCCACAAGCCTTTTTAGAGACATCACTGCAAAGCCGGCCGCTTCTGCTGGAGAGAACAGGACAGTCACAACACCGGGGACTTCATCCCCTACTCTTCTCGAATTGTGTGTGGGTTCTTTAACGTCCCACTGGAAACTTGTGATCATAGAAGATATTTGGGAGACGGGGCCTACGGTTTATAGCCCTTATCCGAGAGGTCTTAAAAGTCTAATCATTTGCAGATGAAATTACAAAGGCCGCGCTTTACCCTCAGTTATTTTGAGATTCTGAGTGTTAATATGACCGAGGTTCGAACCCGCGACTTCTCGAATGACAGCCCGATGCGCGGTGGTTTCTAGAGGGAGGAAGAGAGAGGACCCTGGGAACGAGGTTGCAACGGCAACGAGAGCGTCACAAATTTGCTAGACAAAAGCAATAGCTTTGCACGCCCTGGACGAGCGTTTTTCACTTTTGTCCATTTCTTTGGCGTCGTCTGCAAAACAGGAACGTGAAATAGCCAAATTTGAGGTTTCATTTAGGACGTCAGCACTTGAGAATAAATTTTCATTTTCTCCTCTAAATTAATCGCCGTTCCGACCAGTATCATTTTTGATGAACTATCACACCTTTCAGTGTCATATTGAAAGGCTATAGGAGATATATGAATAAAGAAATGTATTGAATGAATGGTGACTTAGAGATGCTTGGCAAAAATTCGAGAGCTCCTTTTCGGGTGGTTAACATTTTTGCATTTCCTTCACTATAATTGCGAGAATTCTGTACTCTGACAATGTCAGTCCTACCACTAAAGCCGGACTGTTGGGGAGCTTTAGCAACGACGACGGCAACGGAAACGGATACGTCGTCGGTAAATGTGAATTCGTGTTATGGTAATCGCTTCGCGACTATTCCAAGCGTTTTAACGTGACAAAGGTGTGGCAAACCCTCAAGAACGAAACTAGTATGAACGGCGCTCAATTTAGGGCAGAAAAGTTAAATTTTATCCTCAAGTGCTGACGTTCTCCCTAACACCTCAAATCTGGTCATTTCACGTTGTTTTTTCAAATTGCTGACGACGGCAAAGATAGACAAGAATGAAAAGATGCACGTGCAGAGCGTGCAAAGCTATTGCTTTTGCTCACTAAATATGCAAATTTGTGACGTTCTCGTTGCCGTCACCGTTGTCGTCGGTAAAGCTCCCTATTGTCACATGATGCCTAGTCCCACGAGTCTCCCATGGTTTGTTGGTACTGCATCCGAACTAGTAATCGGCCGCTCGTAGGTTCGACTCCTGCAACTGAGCACTCGGAGTTTTCCGAGTATCCCCGAGTCACCATCGATAATTTCTTCAATTTGCTGCACATTTTTGCTGCTTGTCAACTTGTCGTGTAGGTAGAAAACAACGAAAAATCAATAAGGAAGTAAACAGGTTTTAGTTAGGCTTTAGTTTAGTGATCAGTCCCATTTTTAACATCGCTCGTATGTTCTCTTATGTCGTCGCTCGCTAAAATTGGGCCTGACCAAAACTCTCTCAAGAATTCCGGATGGTCATTCAGGGTTGTATATAAGAGCCGGCAGCCGGCGAAGTTCGCCGGCTTCTCTGTCAGGTTTCGCCGGCTACTTTCATTTTTTGAAGAGTCAAGACATGTGGAGGAGATGATGTTTATGAGGTCTAAACTACTTGGGCTCAATACAAATAAAAATTTGCAGTGCCTATCTTTTCTGAAAACACATAAAAGACTTCTGACTCAAGGGCAGTTTAAAAACGTTATGCTTGAGACTTTCGTTTTGAAAAAATCTTGCTGCAGTGGCGGGTAAGTAGGAAAAATATGATTTGTTGTCCGCCATATTGGATTTCGATATCTTTTAACAGCCACCGATTGTATCTTACCGGAAGGAAAAATCACTCAAGGACGTTTTAGTCCGCGCAAAACCTCCTTTAATCACGCCGCAATCATAAAAAACTTATAAACAAAGAAACACTTTCAAAAGGTTTGTTCTCAATCCAGAAGGAAATTTACAAATGATGTTCTGCTAGCAACACGCTCAGCCTGCGTTCACGCATCTCTTACCACAGCTCGACTGAGGAACAAAACTAGCCCCTGATCATTCACTAACCGCTCCTTCGTTTTCACTTCGAACTTTTCAGTTGATCATTTATAGCGAACGTAGAAGCTGAGGACTCGTAGACTTTATTTAAACACTTGAACGTAACGCTCCTCGGAGTTAAATCCTACTTGCCCGCGCAAG
>NC_090872.1:12215689-12255689 GCF_036669935.1 Montipora foliosa
ACAAGGGAGCCACGATTGGTTTTGGTTTTACTTCTGATTGGTTGAAAAAAAGGCGCGAGAACCAATCTTTGAACCAATCACTGAGTGAAGTAATGCAAAACCAAAGTAATTATCTAATTACTTTCGACACTCAATTGAAAACCACTGTATCTTCCCAATTGTTTATCTTTCCGCAAAACTTGGTTTTAAAATAGACACTTTTCTGACGCTGATGGGGACCATGAAACCTGATACCAGATTTTTACTCTTGGGTAATGGACTGTTGACGAGGAATATACCTTTCCACATATTTTTGGCCATTTTTAAATAGTGGTTTTTCCTATCTGGCGCGGCACGATTACATAGGACTCTTTCATAATGGCGGCCAAATAAAATATTCTCTTGTTTTAATGCTAATAAGCCTCTCTAGCCTCGATCACAGCCTCGCTACAACGGGCAAATTTCAATAGAATATTTGTTTCAAAATGAGGCCAGTAGGTCTAATTAACATAAACACAAAAGAATGCAAAGGGTAGTAGCCATTTATGAAAGTGGTCTGAAGCTTTAATGGTAAGGTTTCACAGTGTTTTGTGATACATCTGGTTTGTCAAGGAGTCGCATTATGTAGTAGCAGAATGATCGACGTACCCCTGATAAACTTCAAGTTGAAGTCTCGTGTGAATGCAGTCAGAATATATTACTCTTGTTTCAAACATAACAAAGCTTTACTGTCGCAACACAACTGTCCAGATAATAGATAAGTATGTTGACAATATACGTTGCTTTAATTTATTAAGTGAGACTATTTTCTTTGTGATATTTAGAATCACGTTTTGCGGTTTAAAGGTTAGTTTCTTCGACAGCCAATAAATATAAATACAAATGCACTACAAAGTCCAAGAACTGCTACTGAATTACTATGCAGCCTGAAAAAAATTAAAGTCACATCAACTTTATAAAAAAAGGAAATAGTTAAAAATATGCGGACTAAGAATTTACAATCTGCAATACAATAATTCGATTTGATACGCAATAATAAAGAAACTCATAAATGTTCTCTGTTTATAATAATGAATCAAAAGGATCATCAAATGCATGAATGGAAAAGCCAGGGGAAAAGAAGACTTCCCAAAAAGCTACTTTTCTCCTTCTTTCCTTCAAGTAATAAGCACCTAATCTTAAATGGTATACGTCAAGATAAATCCCTTCACCTCCAGCGACATTTTTTGGCCGTTTTCCCGGGAGGGGTGGGGGGAGAGAGTACTCCCTTATATGAGTTATAAAGGTATGTGCGGCCACAAAGGGTATGATTTTTTAGCCGTTTTGGTCAGAAATAGGGTAAGGGAGTCAAGAAGCGGACCGCACACCCCCACGGGGGGCGTTTTCTCCTCTGATATCTTCAGATTCGATTCGAAGCCCGAGATAGGGAACATGGAAAAGATTTTCATGTTAACCTAGCCCTGTTCGATAAAATCTAAATCCTTGTTTTTTTTTTCTGGTTCACCATGGAACAAACTGGCTTTATTAGAAAGGAATGAGTTGGCAAGTGATTGGCTAAGGCACGCTAGCTTTGGTTGAAAACTCGTCATCGATCTCCCTCTCGGGAACTCGCAGCCAAATCTGAAGGTCTTTACCGCGCCAATTAGGGAGCTTAAGCACACGCGTTTTTGAGACGCGGACGGCAACCGGAAGAGACCATTTCGTGCGCTAGGACAGTGGTGTCTCCCAGATTTTTATACTAATCATCTCGAATGGAGAGAAGATACTTGGCAATGTAAATGTGGTTGTGTGAAGACAAGTTATAAAGGAAAACAGCTCACTTCCGGTTACCGTCCGCGTCTCAAAAACGCGCGTGCTTAGGCTCAATGAGAGGACGTCACAAAATGCTTCGCGATGCAGACTCCTTTTGAGAATACCAATGCAATAGTCAGGACACAGATTTAACAATGGCTAAGACAATGAGCTACTCAAGAAAAAATGGACAATATATAACAACCAAACAACCAAAATAACGACTCTAATCCTAAACTTTGACGCACGTCATATACCCTTGAATCTAACGAAAAGAGAGGTTTAGGGAATCTTCGTGGTGTCTGGATAGCAAAGTAGTTTGCTAAGTAGCATCAAAAGAAGACGCATCTTACTAGATCGGCCAAGGGACAAATTGCTAGTTTTTATACTTTACATTCATTGTGTGGCGCAATTACAGAGAAATCTGCAGTAGAGATAACAGGCCTGGGGTTTCAATAATCGCGCACGGTCGACCACACCGACACTTCCAAAAACCGAAGCAGTCTATCAAAGAAAGAGTCTTTTGAGCCTAAATTAAAATGAATTTGGACAAATATTTGACATGTTTATCCAAAGATCGGGCCAATGTCCATTCTGGCCAGAAGTAGTTGCAACTCTTCATGTGCTACTATGACCAAAAAATCAATTCTTCTTTTTCCGTCTTTGGATTTCACAACTATGCATGTGTTACAATTTTTAAGCTTTGATTTAAAAAAGACACCTGGTCTGCGTTAGTAATGGTCCGCCATTACTAACTTTAAAATGATCGAGGAGAAAATGAGTGCCCGGAGAAAAACCAGTCGAATCAGACTGAGATCGACCTCGGGGCCAAGGGTTGAGTGCAGAGATGTAAGGCACGGTCCCGATAATCGCTAAGCCGTCCCGGCTCCCGAAATCGTGTTTTGCATATGGAGCGACTTTCACATGACCTTGGAAAATAAACGTAAAAACTGAACGAAAACAAAATGCAAAACATTTCATTGGAGTGAAGTGAAGCTATTAGTCTCTACACTCGTGGCTTTTCAGGACTAATTTACAATGCTTAACGGGGGTCTTTAGCCAGACTGCTTATTACACAGTTTACAATTTATTTTAGGAAGTGAAAGATGCCCTGTCCAGATAAGGTCGGACTACGTACCCTACTCTCATCGAATGGTGAGTGGGTTCTTTAACGTCCCATACTTTATGGTACTTAAAGTACCATACTTTAACGTCCCATACCATACTATTTCTCCTTTTCCGAGAAGACTCGAAAGTCTAACCATTTGCAGATGTAATTAGCACATTCTCCTCAGTTATTTTAAGACCCTGAGTCACAGTTGGTCCGGCCGGAGTCGAACTCACGACCTCCCGCATGACAGCCCGATGCTCAACCAACTGAGCCACCGGTGCGCGGTTAGGCTCATCGAACAAAAACAAACGAGCGCAAATTTTCATTGGCTGGGCGAACGAGAATGCAAACAACGTCATCTCTCCATGGAACGTTCTGGAAAGCGATCGGCATTTCACTTTGATGTCATTTGAAATGCAGTAATTGATTGGGAAGTCGAACGGTTTCTGCCCATATTAGGAGTTTCCTTGGCGGGAATAAGGAGAAGCTTTGTTTCAATCTTGCCAAACATTGGTCCGTGAAACAAATTCCGAACACTTTTTAAAGGTCATACGAAAGCCGCTCTGTAATAAGCTGCATTTACACGCTAAAATCTTCAGCCAGTGAGTAAATTACTTTTCCCTAGACACATGCAACCCATTGATGCCATTGAGGTTTGAACGTGAGTAATGGCGAACAGTGAAATCTAAAACTTAAACTCAAAGTAAACAGCCTTTGGATAAAAATCAAAGCTAAAAATTTTGCCAGGCAGCGGTAAGCAAACACCTTTTCAAAATTTGAAGAAAAGGAGAAAGATTTTTTGATCACAGTAGCACTTTAAAGCTGTCTGTAGATACAGTGTTCTTCTTCTCAAACCAGCGACCTATTGCAAATGTTATTGAAACCTCTGATTGACGAAGTAGCAGATTCCACGTTAAAATGTAACAATTGCGAAAGAAAACGTTTTAGGTTTAGGTAGCCTTTAACTTTACGCCATCAATCCCAAAATACATAATACCCTATATGTTTCAATTATACGATCACTAAATCACCAATTTATATCTTAAACTTCTAGCGATGAAGTTTTAACTTTTATTGACTACAGCCTACGACGTCCAAACAACGCCAATAGAATCTAATACAATCCACAGCTGTCTCTTACCTCTCAAGAATTCGATATACGCTTAATATAATACTTAAGATTTTGTTTTTGTCTTTCAAACATATCAATATCCCTTTTCACTTATTTTGATACTTTAGCGGCTTTCATAAACGTCTAGCACAAAGGATTTAAAGTGAATATGACTGGTTTTTCTTTATTTACTCAAGTGAAACATGGTTTTCTGAGACTGAGAAAAACAACCAAAAAAATTCCATGCCGATTTTTATTCTATGCCTTTCAGCCTTTTAAAAACCGGAATGTCCACATCCGGTGAGGTACAAAAATGCGCTAGTAAGGAGACTGGGGATACCAGGCCAGCGAACGCAGGGAAATTTTCGTTCTTTTATCTTTTGCATTCTTACAGCCAAATACAAGAACGCATCTTAGATACAGCTTCAGCAACTTCAGCAACTTCTCAATGCAAAAAAAGAGAAAATTCTGGCCCTAGGAGAATTTCGTATTGGTAATTGACGTCACAGTCCTGCTACCTCCAGTCTCTTTACTAGCGCGGTTTTGTACCCACTGGAAGTCAAAATTCCGATTTTTAAAAGGCAGAAAGGCATATAATAAAAATCAGTATGGATTTTATTGGTTGTCTTATCTCAGAAAACCATGATGTTTCACTTATGTAAATAAAGAAAAATCTGTCATTTTCACGTTAAGTATTGAGAGTTCTCTTACAGATATTTCTGGAGCGATTTTCGAGTTCGTTGTACCTTCCTTTTAAGGAGAGTCCAAGATTTCAACATCTGTCGTGAATATTGTATGCCTCGTTTTTACAAGGACTCAGAGTTTGTTTAAACCACAACTCCCTGACATTACATTTAAAATATCAACAAAAAGGATCCAAAGGACGAGTGGGAAACTCCCGCCACTCGTGCCTTGAAATGGTATCCATAGTTACCGACACAAAAGTTTAACTCTGGGACTCGCCTTGAAAATGAAGACTGGAGTGAATTCGGAAATGCTCTTGCAGTAGCTGAATAATATTTAAGCTAAGTAGTCAATCAAAATAAGTTTTCAGTTAATTCGATAAAATAAATCAAAATGCTCTTAAAACCCCCGCCGAAAACTATAGAAGGCTTTACACCAACCCGCCTATATAGAGCCACCAAAAACTAAATTTGTTTCATCTCGGGTTTGAGAAGTATATTGCCTAATCAATCATTTCTTCGAATTTTATCTAAGTTACTAAACGAAAATCCCATTATCCCAACTTGTTTCCAACAAATCATCTTGATTCAGAAGAAAGCACTTTCTGCATAAATTTTCAAGATACTAATTGACAAATGCGACTAAGAACTGGTTAAGCTAGACACAATGGTTACGGTCACACTTGAGAGAAACACAGTAGGGCCGTTTATATGACAGAAAATAAGCTGCGGCTTACTCTGGCGGCGGCTTACATAAGACGCGAACACCCCGTATAAATGGTACAAAATCTACGTTTATCTACGGCTTACCCTGGCCGGGGAGTTTATACTCGTATAAATAGTTCCTTTCGCGTTTTATGTACGTCGCGGCCAGAGCAAGCCGCGGGTTATTTTCTCTCGTATAAACGGCCCTATTCTAACACTAGTGTTGACACTACTGTTGTGCCAACTCTCTGGTGTTTTGAGTCCCTGGGGAAACACTGAACAATAGAACTTGATTTAACACTGGTGTTCACTCCCTAATGCGATCGCAACCATTAACTAAGTGATTGAAGCAACGACGCCACCACCAAAACTCAAAAACGCCACAAAACTAAGGTTTAACGAGAATTAACACTGGCTAATTTTGATACATTTCTCTGACGCTGTCATATGGACAACCACATTAAATGAACAATATTGAGAATGTGTGGAGGTCGTGAGAAATCCAGGATAAATTCTGAGTTTTCTCCGCTAACCTAACATCCACACCAATGAAACAAATTTTATTCCCTGGAAATAGAGTATACAATTTTCAAGCTAAACAAACTTTTCTTTCAAATCAAGTACTCTTACTCGCTTTGAAAACGAGGCTATTTCCATGGCCAAGGACTATTAATTAACTATGCAAGGCTTGCGATTGGCAAGCGAGGGCTCCTGTAAATGTGCCTGATTTCGCGGGAACATCAAACTAATAGACAAGCTTAGTTTGTGAATATTGTCAGTGCTATCCATGAACTCCTGGCAGTAGTGTAGCAGCTCTCGTAACCTGCTATTCGTTTGGTATTGTAAGCAGCATTTACGGTTTTTAAGTCTAAGTCATTGCTTCAATTGTTTAGTCTTTTGTTTTTGCCTAGGGTAGCGAACCAATCACATTATACGTTACGACAGCTAATACATCACCCTCTCCTGGAAGGTGAGTACAACTGTTGACTAAAATTGTTGAGAGATTTTAAACGTTTAAATAATGACATAACCGTCAGCAATTATTAGTGAGAAGATAACGGTCACCTTTTTCCTAACCTTTGTCTTTAAATTTCTGTTGTCGTGGTGGAACATAATAATTTTGTGTTGGCTTGTTGGTCCTTCGTGGTTTGGCATAACCGCCGGAGTTCGGACTGGACCTTCCTCGTCCACCTTCGGGCAAACCAATGTAAACATCTGAGAGTGAAGTAAAGAAAAACATTAAGTGCATTTGTAAAATTTCCCGTTCCTACGAATGAATCCTTTAGAGCCGCACAGTAGCAAAACTATTTCATTCTCACTTCCTGTTGTTTGATCAATTAACGAAATGCGCCCTCCAATACACTTCAAAATTAACTTTTCCTCGTTTCACTGGAGAGTGATCAGATAATCACGGACTTTTTTTGGGGATTTCAATCGCTTAAATTCTCCATCAACGTTCCATAAGCAGTCCTTTTGCTCCTACAGCAACAAGAAACAGTAGCAAGGTGGGACCAATAGGCTAGTTTCGTATTCTAACGGTTGGACTGGATCTAGCATGAAATAGAGGCAAATGCGGGCAAATTAATTTGCATTTGAAAAGATTTGCCCGCATTAGCCTCCATTTCATGCTAGATCCAGTCCAGCCGTGAGAACTCGAAAATGGTCTATTAAAGCCTTCCCGTGAAACAGAGTCGGCATACTTTGCTTTTGGTAAAATATTAGGGAGTTTAAACGGAGAGTATCATGATATTGCGCATGTTCCAGCTCTAGTGAATATCACCTTCTATAAGCCAGTCGGAAGGGACGTTATAATTAGTGCGGGAAATTCACACGTACGCGTGAAAATTTCTCGCTCGGTCATCTGCGAAGTGGACCGCCCTTAGTTTATAGTGATTGTTTAATAATCAACAAATCTTTACACCTATGTGCAAATTATAACGTCGCTTCCGATTGGCTCATAAATGATAACATTCGTTACGGCTAGAACATGCGCAATACCGTGATACTTTCCTTTTTAAGAAACCACAGCAAATGACGAAAAATGATGGAGCTGTTCGTGAGGCACGACGGTGAAATAACAAAATTCGAGGTTTTAACGACAACAAGAGCTTACAAATGGCGACTCTTCATTCTTTATTCTTACTCTAAAATCGCTCATACCGAAGTTATTTTTAGGATAAAATCCCCCACATTGTACGACGTGAACAAGACGGAACACTCCGCGAAAGACTTTACCGTCCGGCGTAGGACATAAAGTCCCTCTTTAGTCTTGCAACCACACATATCCCCAACTCGAGTCAACACTGCTGTGCTACTGTGGGAGTTCCCCCACCATGTCTGTGTGATTTTCTCACCTTGTCCAGGAATTTCCTTAACTCCTCGAACATAATGCACCCCAGCTCCAGTTGCCACTGCGTAAGCTGCCTGACCAGGCTCCCCAGAGGAGCTCTGTGGCACAGCCCCATAATGCACCACGGGCTGAAAGGCCGCTGGACGCACCTCCTGGTGCTGAACCTGGGCTGGTTGCCAAGGAATTTGGGCGTGAACCGCCGTGGAGTGAACAAGAGTAGGCCTGGTACCAGCAACGAAAGGAGGATGGCCGCTGACCGGGATGACCATCTGAGGTCTGGTCACAATGTTAACAGGTGTTTGCTGAGCATAATAAGGTACCGTGGCAACAGCTCCTCTAGGGGGAGGGGGTGGATTTCCACTCTCACCCTAAGGAGGAAAAAATGGATGAGAAGACCTCTTGTGACGCGAAGCGTAGCAGCTTCCAAAGAGAGCAAATGTACATGATAAGAAGATAGCCAAATAAAGGAAGAATTCAATGCTACTCCTATGCAAGCAGTTTCCTTTCCTGGAATCAACTAGCATTTCATTTGAGATCAAGCCGAAAAATTCTTAACTTACCCAAGCGATTATTGGAAAAGGTCTCAAGGAAGACAGAGGTACAACGTCATTACTGTTATGGAAATCCAGAAAAGACACCAAACAATTGACACCATCATGAATTAAATCCTCCATCTTGGCACTGTAAAACTAAAGAAAGATAGTTTATCAACTTGCAAGCTGGAACCCCACCCTTTTGTGGCAAATACTTTTTAAGGTCTTAAAGGGAATCTCCACTAAAATAACAAGATGACTTCAAACTAAAGTTTCAATTGGACCCTTCGCCCCTCAAGGGCCACGGGTCAATAGCCTATTTGGCTCTCACTTTGCTGGACAATTTTAAGCAATTGTCTCTTACAGACACCTGAAAAATTCCCGTGGCTCCAACAGGAGCAACCTATTCGGGAGCTTTAGCAACCACAACGGCGACGAGAACGTCACAAATTTGCATATTCAGTGGGAAAAAACAATAGGTTTGCACGCACTGCACGTGCGTTTTTCATTTTTGTTCATTTCTTTGCGGTCGTCAGCAAAACTAAAACGTGAAATTGCCATATTTGAGGTTTTATGGAGGACGTCTGCACTAGGAGATATTGGGCGTTTTCCATTTACAAAAAATTTCCGGAAATTTCGGTGGAAATTTCCATCGGTTAGGTCCGTCCGCCCAGTGATTGCGATTGTACGCGCCAAAATTAAAAAATGTAGCCGTGAATAGCCTGGAAGTGGTAAGACCTTTCAAAAGTTGTAAATGGAACACACATTTCCATCGGAAAGTTTCCAACGGGTAAACAGGACTACCTTTTCAGAAGTTCCGTTTATTCCGGAAATTTTCCAGTGGAACGAACCAAAAACGTGTGTTCCGTTTACATCCCAACCGGAATTTCCGGAATTTCTTGGTAAATGGAAAACGCCCAACTTTTCATTTTCTCCCCTAAATTAAGCGTGACTCATATCGGTCTCATTCTTGAGGGCTGTCACACAACAGTCTCATCAAAAAGCTTGGAATAGTCGCGAAGTGATTACAATAGCGCGAATTTATGTTTTGAGATGACGTTCTCGTTGCCATTCCCGTCGTAGTTGCTAAAGCTACTACTCTTGTCTATAAGAGACAATTGCTCGAAATTGTCCAGCTAAGTGCATGGATCACTTCTGTCATTCGACTATAATCTGCACGTGATTCAAATATACATTTATTTCATTCCAAAGAGAATGCCTTCTACAGAGTCATACAGGAAACTTACAAACTATCATTAAACAATCTATTGTTATGAGTAAGATAAGCTTTAAGAGTAAAAGAGAACCGATAAAGGGAACATAATAAAGGAATTTTATCTGATTTTATCCTCTTACCTGTCCATCTCTCCAAGGTGCCAAGCAATGATCCCCTTTCTTCCATACAACCTAAAATCCGAGGAACGAATGCACAAAATTTCGTCAAGAACTAAAACGTTTTTACCCTCCTGGAGTAGAATAAGACACAAGATTTCAGAAGCGAAGACTGCAAAGTCACCAATTTAAAATACGAGTTCCTTTCTCTTTCCAGAGCTGGCTGATATTGTATTTTTGATTCGTTCTGACTGCCCCTTGAGTCAGTAAAAACATGGCTCTTTTTTTGCATTTCAACTTTCCATGGAGACCCTGGGACAGTCAGTCAGTATAGGAAAAAGATCTAAATCTTTCCTTTTGAATTCCTCGTCCAACCCCAACAGAGTTAACACTGAAAGGGTTCGGGCAAAAAGCCCCTTCTTGCATTCTAAAAATGAAAGGTCCGGAAGTACAAACGTTCTAGGATCTCACGATAATTTCCGGGACACGCCGACAAATCAGAGGAAGGACCAACCTGTTTGCTCTCATATTTGGCAAACAATCACAAAATACTACTTTGAGGGGGCAGTGCATTCCAGTGGTTAGAGCGCTTGCCTTGAGATCCGGGGATCCCGGGTTCAAGACACGTTCTGACCACTAGTTGAATTTGTTCCAGGTAGTCAGTCCCTGGTTCAATTTCCTGGCTGCACTTGTAAATAGCCAATTGGTTTGCCTCCGGCCAGTTGGGGTTCTTAAAAAGAAAAAGTTGTTCTGTTCAATGCTCGGAGATATTAGCTACTAGCTACTCTAAAAATCCGAGGGTAAGTAATGATACTTGCTTACTTGCTTGCTTGCTTGCTTAGTGAAGTCAAAGAAGTATTGCATCATAAAAGTAAATTCCTTGCATATACCTGTGTTGCTGTGATTGGAGAAGCCACCACCTGTTGTGTAACAGTCTGCTGGGCTGCTATTTGCTGCTGTGGTATCTGAGCAGGGCGCACTTGATACACTGGGTAGGTCTGCATTGGAGGTTGAGGTTGCTGCACATACTGGTATTCCTGCGGCATGGCCATCTCTGCCTGTTCTCTACCGGCTCGTTCCACAAACGGCTGCGATTGGCTCACGACAAACTGTGTCTGCAGACGCTGTGACTCCATGGCCATGCTGACAAACTCGAGATGCTGCTGTTGCTGTTGTTGCACATTAGGAGGAGTGAAGCTCTGTGGACTGTAATGCTCCGATCCCTGGCGGTAATTTTTATGCCACTTGGCTTGAGCACCATATTGTTGCGGATGATAAGACCCACCCCCTCCCTGAGGCTCTTGGAAATGCAAAGGGTGTGGCATTTGGGTCGAAGATTCTTCAACATATTCACTCTGGTGGGTTGCCGGTGCTGTGCTAAACCTTACGATGGCATCATCTTCCTGGGCTACAGACGGCGGGCTTGTCGCGCTGGTATACCCTGTCTCTACATGATTGTCATTATTTACCTCTGTGTCTTCACCTGGATTGTGCTGGTGATGATGCTGGGTCTGGTGTTGTTGCTGCTGCTGCAGCTGTAATCTTTGTTGTTGTTGCTGTTGTTGTTTCTTCTGTAACCTTGGAGGCAAGCTTTGATTATACGGTCTAGAATCATGATCATGTCTTCGCGAACCTTTCCCTTTTGCCTGTTGCTGCTTGTAATACTGCTCCCTCTGCGGCTTAGACTGCTGTCTCCCGTCTCTTTGATGAGGCGACGTATCGTGCTTGGGTCGTTCAAGCTCTCTGGCAGTAGCATACTCACCCTGCGCATCGCCCTGCAGTTGTCTTGGAGGCGCTTCGTTTTCTGTCTTTTCTACTCTGGAATCTTGCTTGTGCTGTGGCTTGGGCTTCAAATCACTGTCTGGCTTGGGAGGTGGCCGTGGTGGAGGTCTTTCCTGGTTAGTCTCATCATTCTTCTTATTTTCTACAGATTTTAGGGGCTTTTGGTTTTTGGAATCTGAAATAGAGTAAAGAACCTACATTTATACAAAGTACCATTTGAAGCTTGTGGCAACAGGCACAGAAAGAACAATCACAGGCGCCCCAAGCTCAGTGTGAAGGAAAGCCGATAAAAGACCTGAGAAGATTTTTTTACGAAACAATTCTCAATTAAAAAGCTTAAGCTTATTGCCACTGTGGGTCGCTTCCTTCCTATGTGTTTTTTTTTTCAGATTCGACACGAATTGAGCCATTGTCAGTTCCTCGGTTGTCAACGGTTATAGTAAAATACCACTGCCGAACACTTAATTCTCTCGAGCCCACCAATTGAGTTAAAATGAGTAGTTCCCACGGCCACAAATCCACCGTAGAATTCAAGGGAAATGGTTTTTCTTTCAGCGATGCCAGGCGGATGTTAGTGTCCCAAACGAATCGATAAAACGATGAAAAAGATCCTCTTTCACACTGAACACCACACGGCGACTTAACGGTCGCCGTGTGGTGTTCAATGTGAAAGAGGATCATTTTCATCGTTTTTTACTTAGCGACCGAATCCTCACGTGATACTCTACGTTGTGTGGGCTCACTTAACAACAGCGGACTTACTGTAAATAAACGCGCGGGACACAGCCGGCTCAAGTGAGAGTCAGCAAACATATCATGGGGCATGCGGTTTGAAGAGTGCCGTCCACGGTTGTGGATGACGGTTGGATCAAAGTGAGTTTCGACCCATGGCAGAGGTCTCCTTTCCTGTACTCGTCAGCATAGCGAACGCTAACGAAAAGAGACCTCTGAGAGCAGGGAAGTTCCGCTTTAACAGAGAGAGTTTCAATTGAGTGTCGTAAAACCAAAACCAAAGTAATTACTTTGGCCAATCAGAGAGGACTGAGACAATCCGGCAAACCAATCAAAACTCGAAGTAATTACACGTAGCCGACACAAAGCACGGGAAATGTGCACGCGTCAGCCACGATTGGTTTTGGTTTCACTTCTGATTGGTTGAAAAAATGGCGCGAGAACTTTGAACTAATCACTGAGTGAAGTAATCATAAACCAAAGTAATTATCTAATCACTTTCGACACCTAATTGAAAAGCGCTCTAACACTGCAAAAGTAAAACCAATGAGGAGGAGGTCACCAGTTTCCTACTCATAATAATGTTGTTTGTTTTGGTCCACTGTTTTCTGAGCCAATCCCAGGAGACATGGTTGTAACAGCCGCGTACTGCCCTATGATAATCTGGTGGAGTTGAGACCAGGACCACCGCCAATAACAAACGTGGTTTGTGGTTAAAAAGCTGAAGCTCAAAGCTTCCATCGCAACCAACCGCCAATGCACCCTCCGAAACGTGAGGTGTTTGAAAAAGTTGGTAATACATGTATGGCTATATAAGTGCACTTCACAAAGTTATTCTTAGACGTCCTGTGACGACTGAAGCCAAATCTTCTCATGAAGCCCTTTTTCTCTTCCACAGTTACTGTACAATCTTGCACAAAACTCGTTGGGAAAATGTGACGTCAGTAAAACACAGGGAGCCAATGGCTAATTCGTGGACAGGTGTCAATTTGACAGCCCTGCAAAGCTGATGATACTGTTTCCAATAATGGAGATGATAAATGTGGATAGTGTATCGAAGGGAATTTAATATTGTATCTAAGAAAATTTAATGAGTATAAATGAAAGTGCAGTTGGAATTCAAATCTATTGCTGGTTTTCACTCACGTGATCAACGGCCATGTTTTTCAACGAAAACAAAAGGAAGCGTTTGCATAATTATTAATAGAGTTAAATTCCCGGAGGATTTGGTCGGGGCACCAACATGGCCGCCTTTTCTTTGTTAGGGCACCAACATGGCGGTCGTGACGTCATGTGAAAACCGAGAATAGAAAAAGTTGTCTATTTCCCCAATAGGCATTGCATCATTCTTCAAAATATCATGAACAAACAAGTCTATTTCCTTCTTCTGGTGCAACAAGTAACATAATTTATTATCACCATGTTCAGTCAGATAAGGTTCTTGTAATAAGGTGTCCATTTCACCTACTGGTCCTTCCTCTATTTCACACCAATCATGATTCACTCACATCATAATCCTTTGTATCATTGTTGTTTTCTGTACTGGCATTTGCTGTCTGTTCTTTATTCAAAACAAGCAGATTGTTTGAACTTTCACTGACAGGTTGGCAGTCTTCGATAAATTCTGGCCATTCTCCATTTTTATTTATCGTGTCCAAAATTTGGAGCCAATTTTATTGAATTTCTATGCCTACTTGTTTTGCTTCGATAATAAACAGCATCCAAACTTTTCCTTGGTCTGACATTCTCAAATTTATAGTGATACTTGTAGCCAAGTTTTCTCTTCAGTTAACTGGGATGGTCGGTGAGTCATTAAGGACCTAGGTAAAACATTTACTGTTGAACTTACATCTGCTAGTGCATCAACAATGGTACCGTAACTGCTTGTTGACGTCCTCTGGGTAGCTCAGAGACTTGTATAAAAGGGATATGTGGTGACATGGACATGTACATGGTGACTAGGGCTTTTAGCGGTATGAATGTTTGACTCAATTTTAACAGCTCTCTGGTTACCTCGTACATTTGTTTTACGATATTGAGGAACAGAATTTCTTATGTACGATCTAACGTTCTTCCTAACGGTCTTTTTATACAGTCTCACTTGTTTGAATCCTCAGTGGAACTTTCGAAATTAATATCCGTTGGAAACATAATTATGCAACGTGCCTCCTTCTTCTAACCAACCAGTGGTTTCGCCATTGGTCAGTTCACAACGTCTCCGGTCAGTTCACCAACGTCTCATTGACCGTAAAAGCTTCCTCACTATTATCAATTTGGCTGTGGTCAAAACTAAACGTTAATGGCGGATCGATCTCTCAGCAAACACGCAAAGGTAGCCTCATTATTCGGCTCGTCCGAAAAATCTGCCATAGGTTTCACGAAGAACAGAACTATTCATTTAAGAAAGTTTTTTTCTGTTAAACTTCACGAATAAACTTAAACTAATCCACGAAGGGTACGTACAATATAAGAGCAAAAATTTGCTTAAGCTTACAAACTATTTTTAGAATTGAAAAGCACTCACCGTACAATTTCTCGATGTCCTGAAGTGAAGAACATTGAAGTGATAACGATGCACAACCCGAATGAAAAGTGTTAGACCATATTTGCAAACTTCGAACTACCTCCCCCCCCCCCAAATTTCGACACCTCCCCCCCCTTTCGATATTCGTTCCTGCGAATGCGCGCATCCACTCATAAAAATGGTCATTCCCGTATTTGTATGCATGTGTGACAAAAGATTAACTTCTCCATACTCCCCCCTCTGAGACCTAATCCATTGATGGTTAAGAAACGGCAAAGGGGCTTGCAAAGTATTTTTCATCAAGTTACCAACATTGGCATGGAGGATAGGGGAAGGTGGACAAGTAGACTTTGTTTGTTTGTGAGTACACGTCCAAAGATGTTCACGCCAGAATGTTTCCCAAGAGTTTTGTCCAAGATTGTACATGTAGATGATGTCATACAAGCTTATTGGAGAATATCAACACAGTATTGTTGATTCAGGAATCATTCTTCAGTTCCTATTTACTCTAAAAAAAAACTAACTATTATGTTACCCTAAGGTCCTGAATGGGCTTTTGCCCTCTCACGACAATGAGACGCTTTTCACTCTAAGATACAGAATATCAGCAAACCTTGAACAGTTGGAAATTTTGTGGACAGGAAGTCCCACAGAGCAGGCTCAGAGGGTTGTCTACTTCTGTAATCTTCTACATCGTTGACGTTATCATTTTCCAGTCTTCCCCTTGCTGTAAATAGAAATCAATGATACAGTCATTTAACCGAGGTTTTCGTTTGAGGTACTTTGAGGTCATATGTTTGTAGCTCTCCTTTTTTTTTTCAATTACAGGTTAAGGATCTCGTTTACTCTTTAATTCAGAGAACTAAATTTGTGAACAATGTGGCCACATCGACTTTGAAGTGATAGACTGCTTTGCAGCCTCCCTTTTCTCTTAAGCTCCGACGAGTTGTGCGAGTTGTACGGTACACAACTATGCAGCTTTCAATTGTCTTTTATCAATAGAAAATGTTGTTGTTGCCATTATTATTAATTTACATGTATTATTAACATTATCATCATCATCATCATCGTCATTATTATTATTACCATTATTATCAAAAACAACAGTGAAAGAAATGTATGTATCGAAGTGCAGGTTATTTCCTTTCATACATCAGTCCTTTCATGGGAACCTGCTCCAAACTATGTGGCTTCACAGGGCTGGTGCAGTGGCGAGAGCACTCGCCTTCCACCAATGTGGTCCGGGATCAATTCAAGTGAGAGGATGACTTCTATCTTTTTGTTCAAATATAATAGTTGAAGTACCTGGTGCTTCACGTCTTCCACCGCGACCTCGCAGCCTACCTCCTCCTCTGCTAGGCTCCTGCAGGAGAAAGCAAATCAATTATTATAATTATTATCATCAAAAGCTTATCTGGAAAATGAGAAGTGTTGACCTTGTGGTGTTTTTCAGTCTTTGCACTTTTTAACTTGTTGTCTCGTTGTCGGGGAGTCAGGACAGCTTAGCGGATATCATCCCTGCCTTCCACCTCTGCGACCCAGGTTCAACCCTCGGGCCCCAAGGTCGTATGTGGGCTGAGTTTCCGTCGATCTCAATCTGACTCTGAGGGTTTTTCTCTGGGTACTCCGGTTTTTCTCCTCCATCAAAATCGACTTTCAGTGAATTACATCCATCCAGGATACCCTTGATGGGGGCAACCGGTGGTATCCTTCCCTTTCATTGAATTGATGAATAATGTTGAGTTAAATTAAATTAAATTACTTGATAAAATTGATATTAACCCTTTTACGTCCAAACCGGCCTAAACCTGCCAGACTTAGTATTTTACTCTGTCTAACGCCAGACGATTTTACTCGTCAATGGGGAGCCCCTGAGAGTCAATGGGTTAATTAATCACTCACTGAGAAACTACATGTATGCATCCCCATTAATTAACCCTTTGACATCCAAACCGGCCTAAACCGCCAAGACTTAGTATTTTACTCTCTCTAACGCCAGACTATTTCACTCGTCAACCGATTGACTTCGGCCCTTAAGTGGCCCCCACTGGCGAGTAAAATGGTCTGGCTTTAGACAGATTGAAAACTATTAAGGACGGTGCCTTACTAATTCAAAGGTATTTTTTGCCCCGGTTTATGATTATGCAGGAAATGTTGATCTTAACAAGTGTTATTGAAATCAAAAAAGAAAATTGGGGGTAACCAAGCATTTTCCAAAGATAATTCATGAACAATATTTGTAAAAAGCTCTAAAATACAAAGCCATGTATGGCATTTTTTCTCAAAATGAAGCTTAATTATCTCTAAAAAATGCATGGTTGCCCCCAATTTTCTTTTGGGGCACCAATAATACTCACTAAGATCTACTTTCTCTGCATAATCTCAAACTGGTAAAAATATCCCCGTATTAGTAAGCATCACTGATAGGAAATCCGAGTATCTTGAGATGCACAGAACATATACGGAATAACAACAGTGGGCACCGTCCTTAAGTCTCACTCTTTGGAGGCAAATGGTTACTATTTGAGTTCTTAAGCAACTCGCCTGAGATCTGGATGAAAGCCTCTCTGATTTCTCATGATGATCTGTTCTGCTGTTGTATCTGCTGTCTTCTGCTTGATTAAACCCCTTCCTAGCTCTGTCGTGATTAAGTGTCTCAGAATCAGCAGCCTTGGTGTCTTTTTCTCGACCTTCGTCTGCTGTATATTTGTTGTTTGTTCTGTCAGGATGCACCCTCTTACTGTCACTTTTTTCCTCTCTTTGGTGATTGGCAAATTTCTTCACGGCACTTTCCTTTTGATCCTGGCTTACAGGTCGGTTGTTTCTGGTGTTATCGTACGTCCTCGCTCTAGGCGGAACATTCGAGTCTCTACTCTTAGGACTCCTTGGTTTTTCAGTACTGTTTTGAAAAACACCATTCACTGCAAAGGAAAAGTACAAGAAAAATTACCATTATTATTATTATTATTATTATTATTATATTTAAAAGAAATGAAAAACAAAAAAATAACAATTATACTTCATTTATTTTATTTTTTATTGAAATGAAATGGGGTAGACTAATAACTACAAACACAAAAAAAAATCAGCTGCCATAACAAAAAGTTCCAATATACACACCCAGTACACCTAGTATGATTGAGTATTTTTTCTGCGTAGATAACTGCTCACATGCTATAGTTGTGTTGTCGTATATTTTACGTACATGTTATTGTTTCCAATATATACTACATTACAGAACAGAGCACAAAACTACAACTTTTACTTGAGGACAGTTTCCCTCACAATTATTAAAATTCAAACTTTGAAACATTAAAGGTTAAAGGTGAAAGGTTACAGGGGATTTGTTACAACATTCTGATCAGACCACAGAATAATAGAAGACATCTTTAAATCAATAAGACCCAGAAATAATGACACAGCTTGTTTACTTCAGACTATGTCACTACATCCATGCACTTCACTAGCTCCTGTTGTTAAAAAATGGGAGGGATGGAAATGGATTTCAAGTACAGTATTGTTTAATATCTCTTATGTTGCTACCTTTAGGGTTGTCCACTGTTCTTCCTTTACTTTCACTAGCTGCCTCTATCCCTTGACTAAATGGCACAAATGGAGGAGGTCCTTCCCCACTCAAAGCCATGCGCGAATGTTTGGCTAGGGTCTGTAGTAAGGAAAAACACATGTACAAATGTTCAATGAAATCACCAACATTAAATTATTGCATTCAACAAAGGAGGACTGGTTGGTTGGGTAGCATGCAGCCTTGATCTCATGTGATAGCGTACGGATAGCCCAAAGGGAAAACACTGATTCCTGTTTGTCCACCAAATTTAAGTACATTATATGGGGTTGATACCTGGATGTGTGACGGTCTGTTAATACTCTGTGCCCTACACTACAGGAAGTCACACTGCTTGGCTATCCAGCAAGACAGTGTACTGATATCCCACTATAATTATGTATTCCATGTAGTAATTGTTTTTAAAAAATTCTTTGCAAAAAGATAACAGTTGAAATCCTTACAGTGTGATTAACTTCATTAATGAACAAATACTAGAGAAGGGCACAAAACGATTCCCTCAAGGATACAAGAACTTGAATGCTTTATCACTGACAAAACAAAAATGTTTATTTCTTAACTAAAAAAGGGTTATTACATTCAATCTGGGCACACCAATGCCTTAGCTGGGTTTCCATTTCCCCTTAGTTTTAATCCAACTCCCAAAGCCCTCGCAAAGTGGTAAGACATTTGTTGATGATTCTCAAAGTTACATGAGTATAAAGATGGAGCAATACATGCCAAGTAATCAGTACAGCTCTATCTACTTTTTTACTTAATGCCTGACATTTTTACATTGTTTACTCTACAAAAATAGACCAATCAGCATCTTTGGTGCTCACAGAAAGAAACTCTCAAACTGAGAGACAGAAGACAAGACACAGTTACTGTTAAAGGCGCGGTTCCACAGAATTATAAAAAGGCAGTAACTGATAACAGTGTTATTGACCAAACATTTGATGTAATTGGTATGACAGCTATAGGTGGGCAATTTTAAATCCTCTAAAGATCTCCAGCTAATATTGTATCTAAGTTATGAAATACATGTACTTGTAGATGTGTCATATCATAGTGTAACTTGTATTCTGTATCTAAATATTACATTAGGATCATTCTGTCCATTCTTTTAAATGAGACTAAATATACACTTGTGTAATTTAGGCAAAGTTAAAACCAAGCCAATTCAGCAGTTTGAGGAGTTCCCTAGGAGGTTTGCAGGGGCATCGCCTTTTGCTTTGGCTTGCTTGCTTGCTTGCTTCTTTTCCCTCCCTCTCTCCCTCCCATATTTTGAGGTAGGTATATGATCCACACACTGTTTTTTCTCATTGATGGGCTGACAGGTGCGTGGGAGGCACTGGTGACCTTCTTGCTGCTGAGAAGAATGCACCACTCCCCTACCCCCCCCCCCCCCCCCCCCGCCAAAAAAAAAAAAAAAAATTGGCATAGTGTTTTAACTATCCTTTAAAAAAAAAACAATTAAGTCAATTGTGTGCGCGGGAGTGGGAGCATTTAAAGGATAGTAATATTACTGCGTTTGATAGTCTAAGGAGTACACGTCCTAATTTTGCTCAGATTGGGTGATTGTGTGGTCTTGCCAAAGGAAATCGAGATTTTTCTCTGCATGGCCGCACTGAAGATTCTTTTGTTGCTTGCAGGGTCCGCCTTGTATGGATTCTCGCACGCGAAATGATCTCCATCTACTGACAGTGTCTTTTTGTCAAAATGCTTACTTTTCTAGCCTGGAACCCTACAGAAACACAGGCTAAGCGACTGTCGAAAGCACATCAATAATCCGAGATTACTACTAGCTTTACTGTATTATTTACCTTGTTCAATTCCCACTTCTCTTTGAGTTTCTCAACCTCTCCACCTAACACCTTAGTGTTGTTTGAGTCCAGCATCAGGTAGGTTTCCTTAACCGCAATGGTACCTGTTAAGCAAACTTTGGTGCCCGGGGGGATTGATAAGCTGCAATAGAAAATGAAAATATTATTTATAACAACATGTACCCCCCCCCCCCCACTCCCCCATTTTCAAGGCCTAAACACTGATTTGCCAGGCTACTGAGCTACTGACAACGTTCGATGAAGTGAAGTGAAGCAAACATCAGTCCACTCTACTAACCCCAGAGGTTTGTACTTGACCCACTTACATTTTACTACTCCAAACTTTCCTATTGAGCAGAGCTCATCAAACACAAACACAATGGGAACTTAGTTCATTCATTGTTTAAAACCACACAAATCAGAGAAACTAATGCATACATGTACAGTGTACATGACTTTTGTACACAGTTAAAAAAATTATTTGAGATACAAATGACAAGGTTCATGAATATTGTTGTCACTATCAACAACCAAACTGTTTTGAAACAGATAAACATGTATCAGTGCAACTATAGTGTATACAAACAAACACTGTATATACTGTACAGTACTCTACAAAATGCCACAAGCTACAAAGGACGACAAGAAAAGCGATATACAAAAAGTTCAACAAGGGCATTTTACAAGTAACTTAGAAGCTTGAAATTCTTATTGCTGAGACCAAATTAGGACCTAAAGTACATGTAATAAATAATTTTACCTGAGGTCGGGAATGGATGAATTTTCTAACCCTTGGCATGAAAGCTGTCCATCTGTCAACTGAATTTTTAACAGTCTGGGTGAATGGCTTGACTCCTCATAAGCTTTGGGGGCAGAAATATTTCGCAGCTTTTGCACTTGCAGAACCATGGGACCGCTGAGCTGTTGCAATAAAACACAGGTTTAAAATTAAACAAAAAGTTTTTTTGTCTCGTGGATCCACCTTCAGGGACCCATTCCCCAAGCTCATCTGCTGTTCATGGGTTTAACATACTACAATATTCATTGTGCTTTCCATAAACAAGCTGGCTCTGAATTTTGAATTCCAATCAACCGTTTATTTTTCCACTGCCACTAATAGCAATCACATTAATTTTTGTCCAACAGGTGTCACACCAATGAAAAAAGTAAGCTGAAAAAGTCAGTAATGCAATAGCTCTGCTATTGTTTGGTATTGTAAGCAGCTTCTGTTGTTTCAAGTTATTGTTTCTACTTTGCTTTTGGCTCGGGCATCGAGCCAATTACATTATACATTACAAGAGCTGCGACATAGATGACTTGAAAAAGTGGATTACATGTAAATGGTGTACAAAAACAGCCATGAGTCAAGGGGACATTGCCAGGCACTGGAAAATGTAAATGTAAAGATGTAGATGAATATGGGTCCAGGGAGGAAGCGGAGCAAAACACAGTGACAATAATAATTTGTGTGCGTTCATGAATGTCATCACAGTTACTTTCATTCTCATCCGCAGAGTCTGATTTTCATTTGGTCAGCACCAAGAACATGGACTTTGGCCACACACTACAACAGTCAAAGCAGGGAGTCTGTGAATCACAGACTTCTGTCTCTTCTTCACATTCTCAGAAATTTGAAACAACAACAGTCATCAATGGTTACAACATTATACAATTACTGCAACTGCACATATTTTTGGGCTGTGGGCAGAGCAGGGCTCGAAATTAACGAAAAAATCCAGTCGAATTTTGCGATAAGATACGAAAATTTAGTCGCAATTTCGCAAATTTTAGTCGCAAAATCGCCGCGCTGCATTGTGTTGTCAGCGGTTTAGCAGAAAAATATGAGCCCGCAGTACTTGTGTGAAAAGAAACTGCTGAAAATGGCGAATGATCGAAGGAATGGAGCTGTGCACGTAACATCGCAGCTAAATTACGATACAATTACGCTACCTTCAGAGAAAATTCACAGCAAGAAATAAAATAATTTTGTCATTTATTTATTTGTTTGTTTATTTTAGCAAAAGTAGCAGCAAAGTGGCAACTGCTAACCCTTTTGTTTCGAAAGAACGAAGGTGACAACAAGTCGCAAATTTGCGACTTCTCCAGATATTTTAGTCGCAAAGGGAAAAATTTAGTCGCAAATGCGACCGTATTGGTCGCAATTTCGAGCCCTGGCAGAGTCCACGTTCTCGGCACTCACCTAAAGAAAAGCAGACTCTAGGGATGAGAATGAGGTCTTACACTTTAAATTACATGACCAAATTGATGGCTTTGCTAATGTTAAAAATGATACCTGACAGCTACATTGTACATGTGTTACAACTGTCAACAACGTTAACAATGAATATTGGAGAATTATTTTTGTTTGAAGGAATTAAGTACAAATCAATAATATTTAAAATCACTTACTGCTGACACTTTGCCTTTGTTGATATCATCAGGTAGATGTTTGATACCATACTGCTTTAAGTCCAACTACAAAAAATGATTGAAAAAGGAAAACAATAATTAAATGTATGTTAAACATACAAGAACTGGATTTGTTTCACCCAAGGAGTGAACATAATACACCATAACTCAAATTTGGTTAATTAAACCAACTACGTAAGGGCACTTTTCTTGTCAGAATTGGCCACCTAGACCCGTTAGTTTGCAGAGAAAACGCAACAATTTGAAGGAAAATTTGCATGATAAGCCGTTGCATTCTTCTGGAGGAATATATATCATCCTCAAAGTATCTTAATTATAAGGTGTTGTACAGTAGACTTAGTCCTTCAAAATGCCCAGTCTGTCCAGTCACTTCTGTCAAATGGAAAGCATCTTAAAGTATGTAACATTGAACTGACTAACACCAGGAGACTAGAATGCTGTCGTTTCAAAATTTTGTTTTCCTTTTGTCAGAGCAAATTAAATCTGATTTGCCCCTAGTGTGGTGGTCCTGAGCCCTACATTGCCCTTTGGTGATTTAAAGCAATTTTTACCAAGTTACAAAAAGTAACTACATACATGTAGAACAAAAATCAACCCAGAAAATAGGAGATTGATCCTTAATTAAACACACTGTATTTATATTGCTACATGAAAATCTAATAAATTCACTGTTTGTTTTAAATACCTTGACTAAAACCACCAATTTAATGCAAATTTTCTACTTCCAGTTAATTTCAGTCACCGAAAAATAGCAGGAAAATCATTGTCACATGGTCACTTCTGCTGTTGGCATTTCTCTATTGTCTCGCTTCACTGATTAGGACTAGAATAGTCCAAATAGTGAATTTTGGGACAAAATGGGATTAATTTCACGTCAACCTAGAAATGTAGTATAATTGCCTGGCTCTCCCAATTCACCCATAGTTCAGCATTAGAGCATTGAACTAGCAATCAGCAGGTTGTAGGTTCGACTCCTACAGAGAAGCACTCCAATGATTTCCAAATAACCCAGAGTCACTATTGAAAAAATTATACCTCTTCATTTCATTTATAGGGTTAACATTGGCCATCCCATTCATAGCAGAGCACCATTGGTAAGAAAATATGGTAACCCACGTCCGCCCCCTTCACATATGCTAATGTGACCACTATCACATGACTATATCATTGGCTCAAGTTTAGAGAATCAATATTTGTACATGTATACTTGTGCCCAACATGGTGACCATACTCAAGCTAGTTTCCAGCATACAACTTTGATATTAGATATCCAAGTTATGGTCAATTGACACCTGTCAACAAGGTACCTGCTGACCAGTATCATGTGACCATATCGCAGGCTCAAGTTTAGAGCTCACCGAGGTCACCTGTTTTTTGAAGTTGAACGTTGACGAGGTACTGGATTTTGATTGGATTGCATGCTCAAACCAGGTTAACTTATTGTAAGAATAAATAACCTGGGAGCTCCATTCACACCAAAAGGTCCCCGCAGTCTTGCACCCAGTGGGGAAGTGTTAAAGGTGACATTTTTCAGCCCATTCACATTTAAACACCCCCAACTAGTGAGTAAAATCATCTGACATTAGCCAGAGTAAAATCTACAAGTTTCGCTCTCAGGTGGGGAAGAATTTTTTTAAACCCACTGCAATGCGATTTTTATAAACTATGTTATCTTTGTGGCATGTTATTTCTTTTGTGTGATGGAAAACATTTTACTTACCCCACAAAGCAAGCCTGTATCCCAGCATGGTGTCAATAAAATAATGACATGTGACGAGATCATGCAATAGTTTAGGGTACATATGTTGCCACAAAATTACAATGAGATTGAAATTTTAGGTTTTAAGAAAAAAAATCACTCTTTAAATTTAACTACTCCTACAAGGACCTTGAGAGTTATAGATATAAAAACAAAAATATTTAAACATTTGACTCCTGTCTTTAAAACTAGTGCAATTTTAAGCATCGTCAAAATTTCTATAGACCTTTAACTTGACCAAAAGCTCAGAGTTACAAATAATCTATTTTTGTTTCTATCTGAAACCACGGCTCTTCAGCAGGCTAATCAAAACACAAAAATACTTTAACTTTACGACGCGATTATGTTATTACGAGATTAGCATTTAGTGCGCAGGAAATACGCTGTTAATTACAACTTCCACGAGAAATGTAGCAATCAATTAACGCTTTAGGAAATATTGAAAGACAAGCCAACGAGAATTACATGTAAGCTTACGTAAGATTCAAGCTTAAAGCCAAGAAATTACAGAAGGTGTAAATATGTTTAATCTTCTTCATAATAACCTTTTAAGCAGCGGTCACAACAAAAGATAAGCTCAAAATTGAAGGAAACTTCACCAGAAAATCAATTATGAGAAACCAAAATAATTGTCGATCGGATATCCCGTCAAAAGCTTATTCACAGAAACATTAAACTTTAAAATGTTCATATTTAATGAACAGTGGCAAACAGCTTCAAAGACAAGTAAAATCCGTCTCACGACATTCTGGGAATCTACTATACGCTGCAGCGACTGACAATGTGAAGGAATTTGTTGACAATGCGAGCAGAAGTATTCAAAAAGAGACAGGTTTGAATACACAGTGCGTACGAAGTCATTCAAAATACTCACATTTAGGGCTGCCTTCGACATCTCTTGCAAAGATGGCTTTTCTTTGTTGCAAGCCTTTTCACACTCTGCAACCCCTTCGGAGGAGAGAAACCTGCCAGTGGAAACGATCGTTCTAGCGGTTAAAGCTACAACAGCGTACCAAGTAAGTCGCACGCCTTACAGAACTACATCAACGACGCCAAAAAAACCGCAGATTCTAAAATTTATCGTTGAAGTGAGCGACAGAAATACAGCGCGCGATGCAAGAAAACGCAGCACCGAGCCAAACGTTTGAGAACGAAGAAAAGTAAAGGCACAAATCAAGATGTCAAGGCAATTTGAAACAAAACTCACCAGCCATTTTCTTTCAACTTTGCCTCCATGCCACGAAGAAATTCTTCCACTGCAATTCTTTGACGAGACACCGCTGTATGAACAATCATCACCGCAGGCTCAACAAATGTTTTGATAGAAGTCTGGGAATAGTTCATAAGCTGATGCCAGTTTCCATGCCAACGAGCCAACAAGTTCAGTTCGAAAAAGAAACATGGCGGCTGTCAGACGGCATCGTCGACGCGGTTCCACAGGAACTACGTCCAATGATAACACCGAAGATCGACTGAAAAGGGAGCACTTTTTGCACCCAAACTCTGATCAAATTGACCTGAATCGTCTTCTTCAAGCTGTTCTTGATATTAACGAGAAATTGAACGAGAGACAGCCGCAAGAGAGTGTGGATGAAATTCGGGGAGGGACTAGCGCCGAAGACCAATGGGATGATATCAAAGAGAAGCAAGATATTGACGACACGGCATCAAGACATTCGGTAGCGTCTTCTTCTAGGTCACGGCCAAGAAGTGGTTTAATAAACGCTGAATCAAGGCGTCCAACGCCCCTCGAACGCAAAAACATGTCGTTTAGTAATGCAAAGGTAGACGCCATTGACAGAGAGAACCAGAGACTTTTGAGAGAAATTACGCGGACAAGAGGAAGACCAAAATCTGCCCAAAAGAGCAAACTCGTCTCCGAGCCGTTGAGGGTTCAGACCTCGTCCGAGGTCAATCGATGTAGATTTCAAAGAAAAGTTGATATGGATAACCAGGTACGTAATGTTCGACTCATCAGCAATTACAGTGACTGTACAATAATGAAATCCTTAAAAATATACATAAGCCTAGTTGAAGACTGCTTTATTGTTTTAGCCCTTCATTGCGGACTTTATTTCCTGTTGCCCGTTAAATATTTGCTTGAATTCTTAAACTTCTTCATCATTGAAATAATGGCGTAGCAGGTAAATAATTGAAGAAGGTTTTGAGAGTGTGGGGCTTTTCACCAATAATTAAAGATTTCATTTAAAAACTGTTTGATTGGACACAGACTTAATCTGACTTGCTATTGTGTTCCTTGTTTTAAGTCTATACGTCATAACACGGACAGTCTTGTTTAACCAGAGACATTAATGCATCCCTTTTCGTGCAGTTTTAAAAAGCAAAGCTTAATGTTATAAAAAACTGTATTTCAATGAAACGCAGTAGTGTAGATCATGCATTAGGTCATTCAGTACATTACATCATCTTGGGTTGCTGTTGGTCTCTAAGTGTTCTTTTCTTGAAGGAAGCGCAATAGAATGAGGAAAAGAGAAACAAAGGGGTTAACCTTGCCGGAGTGTTGTTGTTTGTAGGTTATGGAAGACATTATTTTGAAGATTTATGTGAAATCCATTACATTTGTCATCTTGACAGAAATGTGGGCATGACTAAACCACGAAACAGCTAAAAACCAAACCAGCAAAACGAAGCACTAAAACACCATGTGAGACCCCACCATACGTTGAGTAGTAACTGACAAAGGTTTGATTTGAGATAAAATATCGTTTTAGGCCTAAAACATTATTGCTCCTAATTCATTGAGATTAAGATTAGGAGATTACAGTGCATTTCACAAAACTTTTGACAGGCGATTTGCGAAGTTCGTTGTAAATTTCATAAGTTCGCTTTGAACTTTGGAATTTCAATACGTAACTGTCAGTCAAATGGAAACGAACTTGGGAATTTCAAGCCGAACTTCGTGGGAATGTGGCGAAGTAATTTCACCATTGCTCTCGGTTGTTGTTTTGAAATGAGTGCCTTCACCGTGCAAGGAAAGGCAATTCCAAGTTTTGTTCGGCAAAAAATTATTGAAAGCTGGTTAGAATGGAAAGGACAATCTCAAATAGGACAGGAAATGAGACTTCCCAAAAAACCATTGCCAAAATTGTTGATATTTTCGTTCACAGGGGGAATATCGAAGACAACAAATGAAGAAATATCACTCGGTCAGCGCGTGCTGAATGATGTGAATAATTATATGGAGTGTTGTAAAACTACATGTACCACTCCAGCAATCCAAAACAAACCGGTAAAGAATAACGTTCCAATGTTTGCTCGAAAATGTCCTGTCGCCTGCATGCAGCCGCAGCGTAACGCAAGATCTTGGTTTATATTCTTTCAAGAAATTCAGCGTTATTCCACAGGAATCACTGACTCTTGAAAATGAAAATATACTTTACCAGTATTTAGCAGCTTGCACGGACACCGCATTGTTGTGATGAGTGTTCAGTGCTCATTCCCTTAAAGTTTGGCGCGAAATTCCCAAGTTCGTTTCGAAGTTGGCCATTTGATTGACAGTTACATAATGAAATTCTCAAGTTCGAAGCAAACTTATGAAATTCACAACGAAATTCGCAAATCGCCTGTCAAAAGTTTTGTGAAATGCACTGTAAGACTGAGATTAGAAGCAATAACGTTTTAGGCCTAATTAGGCCTAAAATGATGTTTTATCTCAAATCCAACCTTTGTCGGTTAGTATTCAGTGTATGGTGGGGTCATGGTGTTTTGGTGCTTCATTTCGATATTTCTGTGTTTGGTTGTTCAGTAATGTCCCAGAAATGTTCCCAGATTTAGATTTTCTTGCATTTTTCTTACCTTTTAGAGAACTTTACATTTCTATTTTGGGCCCATACACTCAGAATAATCTTACATCAAGACCTTTTGAGTGACCAATGTATACATGTAGTACAGACAATTAGAAATAGAAAAGTTGTTACTCTGACTTAAACTTAAGTCAGAAGTTCCCCCATATCTACGTGACCACATTAAAACTTAAACTTTCAAACGTCTCTTTCCCTTTACAAGAAATTTCTTCAAAGACTTGAAGCAGTCAGGCCAACAAGGGGTTTGTCCAGGGATTCATTGCTCAAAGAACACATAAAACAAAAGCAATATTCAAAAACAGCTTCCAGAAGTCGGCCAAGCAGTGCCAAGAGCACCACTTCAAGTGTCCTGTCTCGTACGCCTAGTGAATCAAGTTTGATGATTGGGGATTCTGTTAGTGTTGCAAGCTCAAGGTTGTCACATGGTTCACAGAGATTGTCAAAGAAACGAACCAGTTCCAAACCTGTTTGGGAGGCAGGATGGTAATTTTCTTGGCAGTGTAAAATTCATTGAAAAATAATTGATTTATATTAGGGATTTCTGGACAAACAACTTCTTGTGGATGTAGTTTTTGTTATTTTGATCATTACACAGAATAGCAATAACATTTTCATTAATGTGGAGACTGTGGAGCTTAGATAATTTCAATTAAGAGTTTCCTTTCATTACCATTGAATAGTGGATGATGTCTGTGGGTAAAATCTTTTGTTGCAGTTGGAGAATTTCAATCCAATTTCTATTTTTGTAGTCATGTAACTGTCATCTTGAATCTGGTTGATGTTTGGAAAATGAACAGATCTGTTATTTTGAAAAATGCATTACAAGCAAATTTCTTAATGCAGTCAATAAGTTATTGTAAGTTATAATTATCAAAAAAAATGATGTACGATGAAAGCCATTCAGTATAAAACTGTATTTGGTATTACTGCATTAATTTCAGGTTTGTTAGCCGAGCATCAATATTTGCATGGCTTATTTTGTATTCTTTTTATGTTTCATTTAAAAAATATAGCAATTTTAAGGCTCTGTAACTAAAAGTATTTAAGTTGATCAAGTTGAACATCGCTTTCCAATAATACAGTTTGACACAGTTCACACCAGCACGAGATTTCTTGTGCATTTTAGGTCTGGTGATGACCATTTCTGTTTAGTCTGAATGTACATACTTGGAAAACGTCTGCTCCATTGGTTAGCATGCGTTCAGTGTAACAATAATTATCGATAACTATTTCTTGTGTTTATATTATCACAAATAATATCGAATCGCTGAGAAGGAAAAGAAAATATTAACCCTTATTAAAATTTATTCCTGGAGGATGTGTGTGTAATATAAGACAGAAGTGTAAAAAAATTGAATTAAAAAAGGAGTCAATGCTGCAATGCTACTTGGAAATAAAAATACTCTACCAATTTGAAATAGACACAAACCCAGTGATTAGAGTGCTTGCCTTGGGATCTAGCTCCTCACCAATAAACAAAAAATCTTACACAAGGTTTAAGCCTGGCATCATAATATTGTATCCAGTGGATGCTTTTTGGTATCGGTTATTTATCATTATCCATTGCACACTACAAGGGAAAGTCCAGAGAACACTACGTATTGTGCCCTACAGGCGCAGGGGTGGATCGAGGATTTTCTTAGAAGGGAGGGGGGGGGGGGGGTGTGTGCACCCAATATAGCAATGTTTGGAACATCACCATCATCATCATTGAAAGGATGGGGACATTCATCCCCTCAAATGCTTAGGGTTAGGGCCAGTGGCTTAAAAAAGTACTAACAGCTGACAATTAACAAATTGAAAGTGGTTCAGCGTTATCTGTACTCTTATCGACAACGATATTCGTCATCACAGTGCTCAAAATGTTGTGGACTCACGAGGCGCAGGACGGCAAATTAGCCAATCAGATTGCGAGATTACAAGCACTTGTGGTAAAAAAAGCATTGGATATTTCACTCAAAGAAGTCGGCTTCTCTCCTCCCTAAATTGAAGTAATTTGACAATAACAACAGTAGGTTTAACGCTACTCATAGCAGCCGCCAAAATTTTATTGAAACCCCTCAGGGGCAGATCAAGCTGAGGGGTGCAGGGGGGTGATGCAGACCCTTTGTGAAAGACGATTGCTCCAAGTGATGGGTTCACGCTATGCGTTTGCCTAAAATGCCCTCAAGACATATGTAAGAGGCCCTAAGAACTTTCAAAAAGCAAGGTGCTAGCATGAATGTTACCTTGTAAAATACTATCAGGGAGGCCCTGGTTTTTGAATGATCGTGATAGTGTATTTCCTATCACAGTCTTCCGTGTTTTCTGATGCGAACGAGGCAGCTCTTATATCGGGAGATAAACACATTTTTCTTCAAAACATAAAGCATTGTGGTCAAAGGCGCGAGGAATTGTGGTTATGCGCAAATGGAGGAATAAAGATGCGTGGTATGATCAGAAGAGGCAAGGGCCTGTCGCTTCTCCTGTCCTCAAACACTGTCACGCACCAAAAAAATAAATAAATTCGAAATCGTTCAATGTAAAAGGCCAAGACCTTGGGATGTTGTGGGAAACAAATCTTTTAACCACCTCTCCAATTCTCAGGTCTGTGCGGCACATCGTTCCTGAGTTATTTGTCGAAACGTTTCACGCAACTTTTGTGTGGAGACGCGATGTGGTCCACCAATATGACGGCCAGTAATCAACAAAAACATCTGTTGTTACCTTTGTAGTGAAAGCGCTTACTTTTCGCCGATGAAAGAAAATACATGTGTATGAACGCACCTCCTAATGCACTTGAAAGGCTCAAACTGCTGAGATTCATAGGGTATCTGGGTATCTGGGGAGTGTCATCGCCTCTTCGACGGTTGACGTACAATGACACTCCACAGGTCGCGGTCGGCAGCTTGGCTGGTGCAGCCGGTAGGCTGTCGGAGTTCAAAATGCTGTATTTTGGAAACGAAAGACGTCACGGAATTGGAAACTTGAAAAAAGATTTACTTCTAGGTCATCTTCAAGCTCCTTTGGATAAAAATTCAGAAGACCTTGCGATTTTGATTTTAGAGTTTGACGACCGCACTGTGAAAACCATCCTTTTTTTTTATTTCTTAGCCGGGTCCATTTGGGGGTGCATTTGGGGGTGCAGTTTGGGGGTCCATGTTTTTTATGGTCCCTGCTCAAGACCTATTAAAATCTTCATTCAATTCCACGCATACACCGTCGTTAGATTACCGCAAGCATAATTGAACATCTTCCTTCCCCAGGGCAGCATTTCTACCATTTAGGTAAACTAGTAGAGCTGAATGCATGTGCTCAACTTGGGAGATTGCAAATCAACTTATTGCGTTCCTTTCAGAAATGTGTACATTCTAAAGTTCAAAGTCCAATCAAGAGTTTCATTTGTTAAGATCGTCAATCACATTAGCTGTGACTGCAGTGGTTCGTTTCAAACAGCACCAACAAGTTTATAGAAATCAGTCAATTACAATGCCCAATGTGATTCATTAACTTGAACTGATCCACTAAAATAATCGATGGCACAAAACTGATGAAACCGCTGATTGCAATGAACTTTAGAATTTAATCAAACTGTGTTCTTGAGAAAACCAACGTACCAACAAAGTTATACCACATTTAATGGCGTCAAGTCTGGGCATAGATTTCAGGTCACACCGATGGAAGGTGATTGCTTTCCTTACCATCCTACCGAAGCCTTTTCATAGCTTATCACGCGATCAATAGCTGCAATAAATTGTCAGCTAGACTGACATTGAAAAGGACTCTTGAGTCGTCATTAGAGAATGTTAGCATCGACAACGCGTGCGACTTCCAATATAGCTTGCGTAGCTGAGGTTGCTAACCAGCGGTTTTCGTTAAAACAATGGTTTGTAAGGGGTGCTCAGTCTCGCGGGCTCAGAAAACCTGGTTGTGGTCATTGTTATTTAAGATTTTTCGCGTAGCTGGCGGTATTGTTGTTGGTATTGTGAGAGGCGTAAGCCGCATAAACCGCGCGGAGAATGAGGAAGCTGTGAAATAGCGCTCCTCCCCATTCTCCACGCGGCTTCGCCGCTGGTTAATTTGCCTCTCGCTACGCAGGCTCGAGTACGACTTCTGAAATTTTGATTACTGGGCATCCGTAGTGCGCAGCCCGGCGCGCTCAACCTGCCAGTTGGTCTGCGACAACTTTACATCGAAAAGTCGTAGCTATAAGTTCCAGTTTGTCAAAAGGAAATTGCATGCGTTTATTTAGAGCTGTTTCTTTTAGTTTAAAACTGTAATAATCATATACTTACAATCCTCAAGTGTTGGGTAAATAATTTGGGGGGTTTTCAAGCCTGAAAAGCAGATTATTTAAAATGCTGATATTTTGCCAAAGAATTAGTGTCCTTGGGTGCTTACCATTTAGCCAAATAATCCGGATGGAATTATCGTTGCATAAATTAAAGGTAAGCGATTTTCCCGATTTAATGACCAACCGGATGAGAATGGCGCTTACCATTTACTACACAGCATTCCATCCCGCATATTTCACTCGATCTTGTGAGAAAGGACCTGGAAACGGAAGGATTCTCGCAAATGGTAAGAGCATTTCGCGAATTCCGTTCCGAACGGAAAAAGAGGACTACCTCTGGAGGTTGTCCACAATTTCCGAAAAGATTTTCCGGAAAATTGCCTTTCCATTTGACCTCAAACCGAAATTTCCGGATTTTTTGGCTAAATGGTAAGCACCCGTCCGTGGTTTTCTGCAGACTGGAACTCGTATTATACGCTTATACCTTAATACGTAAAGCACGACTTCAAGAACGAGTACAAGTTGTACTTTTTCTCGTACTCGCACTTGTTGCTAACATTTGCTATCAAACATTTGCTATCAAGCTCTCTCTCTAAGCTCCCGTTTACTCTACCATATTCATACTGGAACTGGACTCGAGATAGTACATCTACATCGTTGCCCAGGCTAAGTGACGAAATACTTGGTCATTGTTGACATTGAAAACTCAGCTATACTTAAATCAGAAGAGTTAATGAGATGAGTTTGTGGCAGTGTTCTGAAAGGATTAGTCACTTCTACTATTGAAAGGTACAGCCTCGTCCCTAGGGTACTAAGGTACTCTCCCCCCCTCCTTTACGAGTTCAGCCGCTCAAGAAGGATTTTAAAAATTTACAAAAATTTGGTTTTATCAACGGAGTTGATAATGTAAATTGGCCACCGTACAGAGATTCTAAAAGCTGACGTTTCGAGCGTTAGCCCTTCGTCAGGGCTAACGCTCGAAACGTCAGCTTTTAGAATCTCTGTACGGTGGCCAATTTACATTATCAACTCCGTTGATAAAACCAAATTTTTGTATACTACTTCCCCACCGACGCAGCACCACAGTTTCTTTAGAAACTACCCCTTCATTCATTTTTTAAAAATTTAGCTTAGTCTGTTGTATGCGCGCTCTTTCCATTCCGCGCATTAAAGATAATTATCGGACTTAAGTACGGTGTGAAGAAGGTCATTCCTTTCTCTTTGACTCTTATAGGGGCTCTTGGTTGGGCTATTTCGAGAGAAAATTTCTGCATAACCGAGGCGACAACCACGCGATTGATCGCCAAAGCATAGCGATAACCGAGACACTTCCGGGGGCCCATTCCGAAGCGGAAAAATGATCCAGGTACTTGTCTGCTGCCATTGGCAAACCTTTCTGGGTCAAATTTGTTCGGATTTTCCCAGAATTGTTCGGAGAAGTTTAAAGAATGCGTATCCACGCAAACTGGGGTCTGTTGAAAGAAAACAAGTCAAGGTAACGTAAATTCTTAGATCTTTATAAGCTATATGCATTAACCATTCGTACCCTGGTTGGAAGAAACAACGCATGTGTGTCTTAAGGCGCTGTTACGCTGAGCCATTTTTTCGTGCAACGGCGAGACAAGTTGCACGAAACATTGCTGTAACATACCATATATTAAACGGTCAAAAACGTTGCAAGTTGCAGAAACCTCGGCGGAAGTAAAGTTGAGTTCTACTTTCCGCAATGTTGCAACGAATTTTTCAAGCATAATATCTGTCCAGCAACTTGTGTATCGCCCAGTTTGCGGCACCAGCCGATGAAATGTTCCTTTAACCCTCATGTGATCATCGACAACGAGAGACAAGTTGCAAGAAGCGTTGCCTAGGTAAATTAACTCCTGGGCCGTGATCTATTTTTTTAAGGGAAATAAGTGAGGGGGTGGTCTAACTATTGATCCATTTTATATAACATGAAATAATTTTGGGGCATCGTTAGCAGCGATAAGATAAGAAACCTTACCTGCCATATAGGATGATATATGATCACGTGATATGTCAAAGTTATTTTAGCACAGAAATCTCAGCTAAGCGGCAACACTTTTTATCATTTTCTGGTGGCTGGATTTACTTTTATGAAGTTAACACTATTGGCTACATCACTTCTGTAATTGGACATTTCAAGATAATTTTAAATAAATGTCCGAAAAAAGAAATCACTTTCCATAGGGGACTGGGCACTAGTACAAAATGCTGTATATTTCTAAACAGTTCGATTTCTTTTACTATTTTCACTAAACTAATCGTAAGGGTCGTGTTGCTGGGTTCGCTACATTTCTTGCATTCCATATTTTGTCATGTGACTTCATCCCATGACTACTGGCGCCTCACCCACTCACTCACTCACTCACTCACTCACTCACTCACCCCTTTAGGAATCTGATATCCACCCAGATCAGTGACTTGTTTCACAGTCTTCTCTGGCAAACTCAACGCCAGTGCTGGATGCACTCTGGCACTTTCTTTAAGTACTATCTCCATATAGGGCAGCCTTTTTTCCAAGTCTGTGTGGAAACTTGGATCATCTCCCTGCAATATCGCGTCTATTTCTTGTTGAACTTTGTCTTGAATGTTCTTATATTGAGCGAGGTCGGCTAATGCAAAGGACGTTGCGGCAAAACTGACATCGATGTTCAAAAGAAGGATTTCATCTACGGAATGAAAAAGCTAGAAAGAAGCGAAACAATACAAGGAGTGATCTGCACGCCAATCTTGCCGTTCCGTTAAGTTCAACCGACTTCAACATGTCCTTTGTCTCTGTGACTAACATTAGTTCGATGTTTCCACACTCAATATCGGTAAACCCAACCTTAAGAAAATCTAAATCAACTGTAATACTTGAATGACGCTTTCTTTTTGTCTTCCCTCTCCGAAGCGCGGAAAGAATCTTTCAATTTTCCCATTTTTAATAGATATCTTTTTCTATGACTTCTGCTGAGTTATTTCCTGACAATGGGTCGTCATTCGGGGAATTTAAAATTGCTGTCTCTTTTTCTTTTTGCTAAGTGAGCCCTTAGGTCAATTAAGCTGAAGTCGGGCTATATAAAAAAAAAAGGTAAAATAACTTTATTTAACGTCGGTAGTTCCTTCAGCAACGAGGCTGGTATCAATGGAACCTTTATCCCCCTCCCTCTGTCAGTGCTCCGTTTTACGGGTATTTAAAGCTATAACTACACGGATCAGAGGAAAGTCGAAACAGACGTTTAAGTCACCGAGGATCGTTCCGGGGACCTCTCGCTCTGAAAGCCGCGCACTAGCCAACTGAGCCACGACTGCTCCTTAAGTAAAACATAACACGAAGAAGACGAAGCACTTTATTTAAAGTTCACACCCTGATACAGCACGCTTTGTAGTGTTCATTTTACCCCTTTAACTTGAACAATAAGATCACAGTCAACGTAGCCAGCGTAGCTGGCCGTATTGGGAACCTTTAGATTCTAGGACGAGGACGAGAACGAGTACGAGATTTGACTGGCCGCTTTTAGCGAAAATACTTGTAAAATTTATAGCTCGGACGATTAATCTTACTCTTTATTAACACTATAGGTTGTCAGTTATTCTTATTGCTGGTAACTGAGCCTTTTTGCTCATGGAAAAATGGGAAAATTGTTACCGTGTTATTCACTGGTTTTGGCACGACGACGTTTTTGCAAAACCTCGTACTAAAATGACGACAGTATCACGTTTTTCCCGCCAAAAGGACTCTGGTTTGCGCGCTCTCACTGTTGCTCTATGAGAAAATTTCGTGCTCGTAGTCGTTCTCGTCCTAGAATCGTCCTATTGTTGTCGCGAGAGGCAAATTAACGAGCGGCGAAGCTTTCCGGAGACTGGGGAGGGGCTCTGTATTTCACAGTGTCCGTCCCCATTCTCCGCGCCAACAATATCGCCAGCTACCCAGGCCACGGCCAACGCTCACATACCTCTTTTTCATCCATTTCGAGCGCGTGAGTTTTTAGTAGTTCCATCATGGCAAAGAAAAACCCATCGCCTGCATCAAGTCGCCCCTCCTCATATTCCTTGAACAAAAACCAATTGAACTCATTCCAAGCTTCATTAAAACGCCGGGCCTTTTGGTTTGCTTTTGTCGGCAGAAGTGAATAAAAAGGCAATCTCGTTTCACCCACATTTAACATGTCGACTGCACCTTGCAACAAACCACTCAGTTCTAAAATGCGCAGGAAGAACTTGTTGAGCACGTCTTCTCCGTACACCACATGGACTAAAACTCGAAGTGTGACATCAGCCAGCCCTCCTGTCTGAAGATCCACGGGTTGACCAACGGGCAAGGATTCCATAAAGGACTTGCATTCCTGGCCAATAACTCTCAAAGTCTTTGAAACGACTTCCGTAGAGAAGTATTTCTCAAAGGGTCCTCGACATCTTTTCACCTCATCTCTGCCGTGACTTGTTGCCAAGCAGTTGCCAAGGATGTCTTTGAACACCACTCCAAGGCAAGTAAAGTCAGGATCTCGTTGATGTGAATAGTGATCCGAGTAAAAGGTTCGAATGCCCTTCGCGTCGGCTAAGATTCTATGAAAGTACAAAGAGAAAAGCTTAGGATACATTTAAGGTGCAGCCCAGTGGTTAGGGCGCTTGCCTTGAGATCCGGGGATCCCGGGTTCAAGACCCGCTCTGACCACTCGTTGAATTTGTTCCTGGTAGTCCCTGGTTCAACTTCTCAGCTGTACTCGTAAAAAGCCAACTGGTTTGCCTCCGGCCAGTTGGGATTCTTAACAGTTTCTGTTGAATGTTCTGTTCTGTCGTGATTGTGTTTCATTGGCCCTGAAAAGCTCCTATGGGGAGTGGTCAATTAAGTATGTAAATGTATATGTATATTTATATGTATGTATTCGATCCTTACTAATATAAATAGAAATGACAATTTTCTTTTTACAGGACTCCGTAAAGCGACACGGTCTACACATACCCTTTGGGTACGGCTTTCTTTAAAACGAGGAAAGGGAAATTGAGGAATGGAAATGGAAATGAAAATGGAAATGGGAATGTAAATGGAAATGGAAATGAGAATGGGGAATGAGGAACGGGGAATCTTTAAAATGGGAAAAATTAAAATGGGGAATCTTTAAAAGCGAGAATTTTTAAAAGAGGGAATATTTAAAATGGGGAATCTTTAAAAGCGGGAATCTTTAAAATTAAACAAAAACGAAAACGCTAAGGTCAAAATAAACATATTCCAGCATAAGTGCCACTGGATCGTGCCATACAGCTTTGAATCCAACTATGATGTCGTGCTTGAGGTCGTAAAATAACATAGCCTCTTTGGCGAACGCATCGATGAAGTCGAGTGAAGACCCGAGCAATTTCTTAACAACAACTGTTTCCCCTTTCCTGACCGAATCTCCGACCTTCCTCCTTATATATTCGGTGACAAAAACGGCTCCAAACGCCCCTTACCCGATAACATATTGTCTGCCGAGTCCACTTAAATTGTGGAAGACCTTCGAAGGGACCGATTCTTTTTTCTTGGAAGTAAATGCAATGGGTATTTTGAAGTTGTATTTGCAAGACCGCATCGCGTAGAAAGAGGTTTCGTGAAGCACACAATAACGGATTATACGCGAAATTCCCGCCAAAATAACTAACAACCGATCGATGAGAGTTCCTGTGTCAGATAGCCTATAATATTGTCATGGAATAGTAAATTCTCCTCAACTCTTAACTTAAAAAGTAAGCTAATATAAATTATGTCACAGAACGCCGCCGGCACGTCCTTCGGCATCTACTTACTGTATTGCTTATTTTCCAGAATCGGGCAAAGAAAAGAAAGAAAATATGCAAAGACTCCCGCCGAGATTCAGGTCACTGCAATTTTTCTTATGCAAGATACACGGACAAATCGTTTACCACATTTCAAGGGATTTGTATGGAGACGCCATGCTGGCCGGAAACCAACAAAAACATCTGTCACTGAGTTTCCCACACGAGCCTGGGAAACTCAACAAAAATTACAATAGTGCTTTTTCTAATACTGTTCAGATAGCCAAATTCCATGAAATACATCACTTTTTAGTAAACATTACAGCTCTCTCGGCCACCGTGTAAATGTCGCATCACGCACAGCTTAAAAATTCAAGGGTTGTCTGTCACAAAACCAAGAACCCATTGTGTGTGCCATATATCTGTCGTTAAGTCGTACGTCTTTCCATTAGTACTTCACAACGGTAGGACAAATATTTATCGCTGCGAAACTCAATTTAAAAACTTCACAGACCGGAGTTAAGATGAATCAAGGCGGTTCGATTCTTCTGCCGGTGTAGCAGATCTCAAAGAGTAAGAATCGAGATTTGAACCGCTCCACTAGCCCGCTAAACAGATATGCTTTAGCGTGCGATATAATAGCAATGAATAAATTGATTTTAGTTGATTAATCAATAATTCGCTGAGCTTCCCGTTCAAAAGATTCTCGCTTTTAAAGAATCCTCATTTTAAAGATTCCCGCTTTCAAAGATTCCCATTTTAAAGAATCCCGCTTTTTAAGATTCCCTATTTTAAAGATTCCCGCTTTTAAAGATTCCTCCTTTTAAAGATTCCCCATTCCCCATTCCCCATTCCTCATTTTCATTCTACGATTCCCCGTTCCCTCCTTTTAAAGATAGCCCTTTGGGTACCTGTCCTCGAAAACATGTGGTTCTAAGAGTCATGACAGTTGGGACTTCACGATCTTCTACAGTGCCCTTGAAAATACGTCACCTAAAAATATAACTTCCGTAAAGGCCTGGCCAAACGCTCGCAACATTTCAACGCAAAATCTTGCAACATTGTTGCCAAACTAATCAAAGAATACAGAATAATACCACGTGAATTGAACGTGGTCAATTTGTAGCTGACCTATCAAAAGTAGCCTGCGAGCAGGCTCACTCGCATTTTCCGTGCCTACAAGTGAGCCTGTTCGCAGGCTATATCAAAAACACGTAACGTTGAAGCGTGTATTCGTGCAACTCTTTTCCTTGGAGCAAAGCTGGGGATTTTAGGACACCAATTTTATGCCCAAATATGGACAAAAATAAGATCAAAGCTGCAAGCGCGGGAAAATGCGTGAGCGCGAGAAATTTTTAAACTCAAAAAACCTCAGCTCTGAAGCTTCTGAATGTATCAAATATGTGCACAGAAGTACATCATTGGACAGCTGTGGGTTATTCAGAGGAGAAGTCTTGTTTCCAAAATATATGTCAGAATCTGACAAAGAGAATAACCCATTTCCGAGTTGCTGCATGCCTCAGTTTCAAAGCGAGTCCTGGTGCACAACCATTCAAATGTAAATGAGTTGCGTATTTTTATATAAATCAAACTCATTTCCCTTTCAATAGTTAAGCACCAAGACTCACTTCGAAACCGAGACAAGCAGCAACTCGGAAATGGCCTATGGCTCTCTTTGGTCAAACGAAACAAGCCAAATGTCCTTAGACGTAATGTAAGTTATCCCTAGATGGCCTTCTCCGTAATTATTTTATATCCTTTGGTTATACTAGTATACAGAATAATACTTACATAACAGGCGTAAGACAGTGCCAAATGTAATAAATGGAACCATGCTTCTTAGACAATGGTCTTCCAAAGAAGTTGACTTGATTGAAATGACCCCAAGGTAATTTTGGAAGTTCGCCTGGCATTCGTTTTCCTTGGGCGTTCCGTG
>NC_090872.1:12260689-12270689 GCF_036669935.1 Montipora foliosa
AGTTCACTGGTATTTGGACTGAAATCACTCACCGTTTACATTGAATCAGTGTGGCTTCAACTGGAGGTCATTTGCAACCACATTACGACTCAAACTTTCAAACGTCTCTTTCCTTCACAAGAAGTTTCTTCAAAGACTTGAAGCAGTCAGGCCAACAAGAGGTTTGTCCAGGGATTCATTGCTCAAAGAACACATAAAACAAAAGCAATATTCAAAAACAGCTTCCAGAAGCCGGCCAAGCAGTGCCAAGAGCACCACTTCAAGTGTCCTGTCTCGTACACCTAGTGAATCAAGTTTGATGATTGGAGATTCTGTTAGTGTTGCAAGCTCAAGGTTGTCACATGGTTCACAGAGATTGTCAAAGAAACGAACCAGTTCCAAACCTGTTTGGGAGGCAGGATGGTAATTTTCTTGGCAGTGTAAAATTCATTGAAAAATAATTGATTTATATTAGGGATTTCTGGACAAACAACTTCTTGTGGATGTAGTTTTTGTTATTTTGCTCATTACACAGAATAGCAATAACATTTTCATTAATGTGGAGACTGTGGAGCTTAGATAATTTCAATTAAGAGTTTCCTTTCATTACCATTGAATAGTGGATGATGTCTGTGGGTAAAATCTTTGGTTGCAGTTGGAGAATTTCAATCCAATTTCTATTTTTGTAGTCATGTAACTGTCATCTTGAATCTGGTTGATGTTTGGAAAATGAACAGATCTGTTATTTTGAAAAATGCATTACAAGCAAATTTCTTAATGCAGTCAATAAGTTATTGTAAGTTATAATTATCAAAAAAAATGATGTACGATGAAAGCCATTCAGTATAAAACTGTATTTGGTATTACTGCTTTAATTTCAGGTTTCTTAGCCAAACATTAATATTTGCATGGCTTATTTTGTATTCTTTTTACGTTTCATTTCAAAAGTATAGCAATTTTAAGGCTCTGTAGCTAAAAGTATTTGAGTTGATTTTTGTCAATTAACGACAAAAGCATTAACATCGCTTTCCAATAATACAGTTTGACACATTTCACACCAGCACGAGATTTCTTGTGCATTTTAGGTCTGGTGATGACCATTTCTGTTTAGTCTGAATGTACATACTTGGAAAACGTCTGCTCCATTGGTAAGCATGCGTTCAGTGTAACAATAATTATTGATAACTATTTCTTGTGTTTATAGTATCACAAATAATATCGAATGGCTGAGAAGGAAAAGAAAATATTAACCCTTATTAAAATTTATTCCTCAAGGATGTGTGTGTAATATAAGACAGAAATGCAAAAGAAATGAATTAAAAAAGGAATCAATGGTGCAATGCTACTTGGAAATAAAAATACTCTACCAATTTGAAATAGACACAAACCCAGTGATTAGAGTGCTTGCCTTGGGATCTAGCTCCTCACCAATAAACAAAAAATCTTACACAAGGTTTAAGCCTGTCATCATAATATTGTATCTAGTGGATGCTTTTTGGTATCGGTTATTTATCATTATCCATTGCACACTATAAGGGAAAGTCCAGAGAACACTAGGTATTGTGCCCTACAGGTGCAGGGGTGGATTCAGGATTTTCTTAGAAGAGGGGAGGGGGGGGGGGGGTGTGCACCCAACATAGCAATGTTTGGAACATCACCATCATCAGCATCGAAAGGATGGGGACATTCATCCACTCAAATGCTTAGGGTTAGGGCCAGTGGCTTAAACAAGTACTAACAGCTGACAATTAACAAATTGAAAGTGGGTCAGCGTTATCTGTACTCTTATCGACAACGATATTCGTCATCACAGTGCTCAAAATGTTGTGGACTCACGAGGCGCAGGACGGCAAATTAGCCAATCCGATTGCGAGATTACAAGCACTTGTGGTAAAAAAAGCATTGGATATTTCACTCAAAGAAGTCGGCTACTCTCCTCTCTAAATTGAAGTAATTTGACAATAACAACAGTAGGTTTAACGCTACTCATAGCAGCCGCCAAATTTTATTGAAACCCCTCAGAGGCAGATCAAGCTGAGGGGTGCAGGGGGTGATGCAGACCCTTTGTGAAAGACGATTGCTCCAAGTGATGGGTTCACGCTATATGTTTGCCTAAAAATTATGCCCTCAATACATATGTAAGAGGCCCTAAGAACTTTCAAAAAGCAAGGTGCTAGCATGAATGTTACCTTGTAAAATACTATCAGGGAGGCCTGGGTTTTTGAATGACCGTGATAGTGTATTTCCTATCACAGTCTTCTGTGTTTTCTATTGCGAACGAGGCAGCTCTCGAATCGGGAGAATAAACACATTTTTCTTCAAAACGTAACGGATTGTGGTCAAAGGCGCGAGGAATTGTGGTTATGCGCAAATGGAGGAATTAAGGTGCGCGGTATGATCAGAAGAGGCAAGGGCCTGTCGCTTCTCCTGTCCTCAAACACTGTCACGCACCAAAAAAATAAATAAATTCGAAATCGTTCAATGTAAAAGGCCAAGACCTTGGATGTTGTGGGAAACAAATCTTTTAACCACCTCTCCAATTCTCAGGTCTGTGCGGCGCATCGTTCCTGAGTCATTTGTTGAAGCATTTCACACAACTTTTGTGTGGAGACGCGATGTGGTCCACCAATATGACGGCCAGTAATTAACAAAAACATCTGTTGTTACCTTTGTGGTGAAAGCGCTTACTTTTCGCTGATGAAAGAAAATACATGTGTATGAACACACCTCCTAATGCACTTGAAAGGCTCAAACTGCTGAGATTCATAGGGATAGAGACTTTTTTCCAACTAAATAGCTTTGTATCATAGTGTCACCCAAGGTGACAATTCGGAATTCAAAATGCTGTATTTTGGAAACGAAAGACGTCACGAAATTGGAAACTTGAAAAAAGATTTACTTCTAGGTCATCTTCAAGCTCCTTTGGATAAAAATTCAGAAGACCTTACAATTTTGATTTTAGAATTTGATGACGTCACTGTGAAAACCATCCTTTTTTTCTTTCTTCTCTCGCCGGGTCCATTTGGGGGTGCAGTTTGGGGGTCCATGTTTTTTACTGTCCCTGCTCAAGACCTATTAAAATCTCCATTCAATTCCACGAATAAACCGTCGTTAAATTACCGCAAGCATAATTGAACATCCTCCCTCCCCAGGGCAGCATTTCTACCAGGTAAACTAGTATAGCTGAATGTATGTCCTCTTCTTGGAAGATTGCAAATCAACTTATTGCGTTCCTTCAGAAATATGTACATTCTAAAGTTCAAAGTCCAATCAAGAGTTTCATTTGTTAAGATCGTCAATCACATTAACTGTGACTGCAGTGGTTCGTTTCAAACAGCACCAACAAGTTTATAGAAATCAGTCAATTACAATGCCCAATGTGATTCATTAACTTGAACTGATCCACTAAAATAATCGACGGCACGAAACTGATAAAACCGCTGATTGCAATGAACTTTAGAATTTAACCAAACTGTGTTCTTGAGAAAACCAACGTACCAACAAAGTTAAACCACAATTAATGGCGTCAAGTCTGGGCATAGATTTCAGGTCACACCGATGGAAGGTGATTGCTTTCCTTACCATCCTACCGAAGCCTTTTCATAGCTTATCACGCGATCAATAGCTGCAATAAATTGTCAGCTAGACTGACATTGAAAAGGACTCTTGAGTCGTCATTAGAGAATGTTAGCATCGACAACGCGTGCGACTTCCAATATAGCTTGCGTAGCTGAGGTTGCTGACCAGCGGTTTTCGTTAAAACAGTGGTTTGCAAGGGGTGCTCAGTCTCGCGGACTCAGAAAACCTGGTTGTGGTCATTGTTATTTAAGATTTTTCGCGTAGCTGGCGGTATTGTTGTTGGTATTGTGAGAGGCGTAAGCCGCATAAACCGCGCGGAGAATGAGGAAGCTGTGAAATAGCGCTCCTCCCCATTCTCCACGCGGCTTCGCCGCTGGTTAATTTGCCTCTCGCTACGCAGGCTCGAGTACGACTTCTGAACTTGATTACTAGGCATCCGTAGTGCGCAGCCCGGAGCACTCAACCTGCCAGTTGGTCTGCGACAACTTTACATCGAAAAGTCGTAGCGATAAGTTCCAGTTTGTCAAAAGGAAATTGCATGCGTTTATTTAGAGCTGTTTCTTTTAGTTTAAAACTGTAATAATCATATACTAACAATCCTCAAGTGTTGGGTAAATAATTTGGGGGGTTTTCAAGCCTGAAAAGAAGATTATTTAAAATGCTGATATTTTGCCAAAGAATTAGTGTCCTTGGGTGCTTACCATTTAGCCAATTAATCCGGATGGAATTATCGTTGCATAAAGGTAAGCGATTTTCCCAATTTAATGACCAACCGGATGAGAATGGCGCTTACCATTTACTACACAGCATTCCATCCCGCATATATCACTCGATCTTGTGAGAAAGGACCTGGAAACGGAAGGATTCTCGCAAATGGTAAGAGCATTTCGCGAATTCCGTTCCGAACGGAAAAAGAGGACTACCTCTGGAGGTTGTCCACAATTTCCGAAAAGATTTTCCGGAAAATTGCCTTTCCATTTGACCTCAAACCGAAATTTCCGGATTTTTTGGCTAAATGGTAAGCACCCGTCCGTGGTTTTCTGCAGACTGGAACTCGTATTATACGCTTATACCTTAATTAATACGTAAAGCACGACTTCGAGAACGCGTACAAGTTGTACTTTTTCTCGTACTTGCACTTGTTGCTAACATTTGCTATCAAACATTTGCTATCAAGCTCTCTCTCTAAGCTCCCGTTTACTCTACCATATTCATACTAGAACTGGACTCGAGATAGTACATCTACATCGTTGCCCAGGCTAAGTGACGAAATACTTGGTCATTGTTGACATTGAAAACTCAGCTATACTTAAATCAGAAGAGTTAATTAGATGAGTTTGTGGCAGTGTTCTGAAAGGATTAGTCACTTCTACTATTGAAGGGTACAGCCTCGTCCCTAGGGTACTAAGGTACTCCCCCCCCCCTTCCCCTCATTTACGAGTTTAGCCGCTCAAGAAGGATTTTAAAAATTTAGCTTAGTCTGTTGTATGCGCGCTCTTTCCATTCCGCGCATTAAAGATAATTATCGGACTTAAGTACGGTGTGAAGAAGGTCATTCCTTTCTCTTTGACTCTTAATGGGGCACTTGGTTGGGCTATTTCGAGAGAAAATTTCTGCATAACCGAGGCGACAACCACGCGATTGATCGCCAAAGCATAGCGATAACCGAGACACTTCCGGGGGCCCATTCCGAAGCGGAAAAATGATCCAGGTACTTGTCTGCTGCCATTGGCAAACCTTTCTGGGTCAAATTTGTCCGGATTTTCCCAGAATTGTTCGGAGAAGTTTAAAGAATGCGTATCCACGCAAATTGGGGTCTGTTGAAAGAAAACAAGTCAAGGTAACGTAAATTCTTAGATCTTTATAAGCTATATGCATTAACTATTCATACCCTGGTTGGAAGAAACAACGCATGTGTGTCTTAAGGCGCTGTTACGCTGAGCCATTTTTTCGTGCAACGGCGAGACAAGTTGCACGAAACATTGCTGTAACATACCATATATTAAACGGTCAAAAACGTTGCAAGTTGCAGAAACCTCGGCGGAAGTAAAGTTGAGTTCTACTTTCCGCAACGTTGCAACGAATTTTTCAAGCATAATATCTGTCCAACAACTTGTGTATCGCCCAGTTTGCGCCATCAGCCGATGAAATGTTCCTTTAACCGTCATGTGATTATCGACAGCGAGAGACAAGTTGCAAGAAGCGTTGCATAGGTGAATTAAGGCCTGGGCCGAGATCTATTTTTTTAAAGAAAATAAGTGAGGGGGTGGTCTAAGTATTGATCCATTTTATATAACACGAAATAACTTTGGGGCATCGTTAGCAGAATAAGATATGAAACCTTAACTGCCATATAGGATGATATATTATCACGTGACATGTCAAAGTAATTTTTAGCACAGAATCTCAGCTGAGCGGCAACACTTTTTATCATTTTCTGGTGGCTGGATTTACCTTAATGAAGTTAACACTATTGGCTACATCATTTCTGTAATTGGATATTTCAAGATAATTTAAAATAAATGACCGAAAAAAATCACTTTCCATAGGGGACTGGGAACTAGTGCAAAATGCCGTATAAATCCAAAACCAAAAACATATTTAACAAAGGCCAAGCACGGTTCGTTTTCTTTTACTATTTTCACTAAACTAATAGTAGCAAAGTGAAATATATTTCAAGTTTCATAAACTGTTGCCGTTTTTTATTTTGGGTTTTTTGGCCGTAACAAGTCTCGTGGGGGAGGCGTGGTGGCCTCATGGTTAGTGCGCTCGACTCCGGATCGAGTGGTCCGGGTTCGGGGCCAGGCAGGGGACATTGTGTTGTGTTCTTGGGCAAGACACTTTACTCTCACGGTGCCTCTCTCCACCCAGGTGTATAAATGGGTACCGGCGTAAAGCTGGGGGTAACCCTGCGATGGACTAGCATCCCATCCAGGGGGGAGTATAAATACTCCTAGTCGCTTCATGCTAATGAAACCGGAGATAAGCGCCGGCCTGATGAGCCTTCTGGCTCGTAAGCGGAAACTTTACCTTTTTTTTAACAAGTCACGTGACTACATTTGCATACGTCATCCACATCAATATAAAAACTTTTGTGACTTTATTAGTCTTCGAAAGTCTTAGGTTCTTATTACTAAACCTTCACAGGTTAACCCCCCCTTTACTTTTTTACGCATAATTTGGCGCCAGGTTGGGCCCATTCCTTAATTTTATGGTGTAACACCCATCAAGCAACTTGTTTCTCAGTGTGAGAACTTGTAAGACAAGTTGCAGGACAAATTGCAAAGTGTAAAAGCGGCTTAGTTTTAAGGTTCGTGTTGCTGGGTTCGCTGCATTTCTTGCATATTATATTGTGTCACGTAACTTCATGCCATGACTACTCACTCACTCACTCACCCACTCACTCACCCCTTTGGGAATCTGATATCCGCCCAGATCAGTGACTTGCTTCACAGTCTTCTCTGGCAAACTCAACGCCAGTGCTGGATGCACTCTGGCACTTTCTTTAAGTACTATCTCCATATAGGGAAGCCTTTTTTCCAAGTCTATGAGGGAACTTGGATCATCTCCCTGCAATATCGCGTCTATTTCTTGTTGAACTTTGTCTTGAATGTTCTTATATTGAGCGAGGTCGGCTAATGCAAAGGACGTGGCGGCAAAACTGACATCGATGTTCAAAAGAAGGATTTCATCTACGGAATGAAAAAGCTAGAAAGAAGCGAAAACAATACAAGAACTGAACTGAACAAGAAGTGAAGTGAACAAGAAGTGAACCGTTAAATTCAACCGAACATGAATTTTTTTGGAAAACAGTTCCGTACTGGGTGTATTTTGGCCAAGGCAAGGACTTCAAGCGAACCACGGAACTGTCCCAAAGAGTGCACTATTCCCACAACCAGGAAATCAAAAACGGCGTAAATGAAGCAATACTGCTTATGTGAATAAAAGAAGCTTTATTTTCAAAATAAAATTTTGTGTCTTTGAAGTAACCAAGACTTAATTCAGTATGAAGGTGATTCGAATTTTTAACGCGAAACCAGTAAAAATACCCCATTTTAAGAGCCTGCTGACGCGTAAACAAGCACAGTGACCCCATTTTTTTATTGCATTTTTTAAATGTTCATATTATGAATGTTAATTATGCCAAGTTTCCAAAAAAGTTTGATAGTGGAACAATTTCAAGGGAATTAACTTAAATGGCGTTTTCATTTTGTCTTCCCTCTCCGAAACGCGGAAAAAATCTTTCAATTTTGTCGTTTTTAAAAGATATCTTTTTCTATGACTTCTGCTGAGTTATTTCCTGACAATGGGTCGTCATTCGGGGAATTTAAAATTGCTGTCTCTCTTTCTTTTTGCTCAGTGAGCCCTTAGGTCAGTTAAGCGGCTGAGCGGCTACGCGATCGACGAAGTAGGGCTATATTTAAGTAAAAAAACATAACACGAAGAAGACGAAGGACTTTATTTAAAGCTCACACCCTGATGCAGCACGCTTTGTAGTGTTCATTTTACCCCTTTTGACTAGCCGCTTTTAGCGAAAATAGTTGCAAAGTTTATAGCTCGGACGATTAATCTAACTCTTTCTTAACAGTATAGGTTGTCAGTTATTCTTACTGCTGGTAGCTGAACCTTTTTGCTGATGGAAAAATGCCAGAATTGCTATCGTGTTAGGGAGCTTAAGCACGCGCGTTTTTGAGACGCAGACGGCAACCGGAAGAGAACATTTAGCGTGCCAGGGCAGTGGTGTCTCCTAGATTTCTATACTAATCGTCTATAAGGGAGAAAAGACACTTATCAATGTAAGTGTGGTTGTGTGAAGACAAGTTAGAAAGGAAAACAGCTCACTTCCGGTTGCCGTCCGCGTCTCAAGAACTCGCGTGCTTAAGCTCCCTAATGACTCTGGTTTGCACGCTCTCACTGTTGCTCTATGAGAAAATCTCGTGCTCGTAGTCGTTCTCGTCCTAGAATCGAAAGCTCTCTATTGTTGCCGCGAGAGGCAAATTACCGTGCGGCGAAGCTGCCCGGAGACTGGGGAGGGGCGCTGTTATTTCACAGCGTCCGTCCCCATTCTCCCTGCCAAAAATATCGCCAGCTACGCAGGCTACGGCCAACGCTCACATACCTCTTTTTCATCCATTTCGAGCGCGTGAGTTTTTAGTAGTTCCATCATGGCAAAGAAAAACCCATCGCCTGCATCAAGTCGCCCCTCCTCATATTCCTTGAACAAAAATCGATTGAACTCATTCCAGGCTTCATTAAAACGCCGGGCCTTTTGGTTTGCTTTTGTCGGCAGAAGGGAATAAAAAGGCAATCTCGTTTCACCCACATTTAACATGTCGACTGCACCTTGCAACAAACCACTCAGTTCTAAAATGCGCAGGAAGAACTTGTTGAGCACGTCTTCTCCGTACACCACATGGACTAAAACTCGAAGTGTGACATCAGCCAGCCCTCCTGTCTGAAGATCCACGGGTTGACCAACCGGCAAGGATTCCATAAAGGACTTGCATTCCTGGCCAATAACTCTCAAAGTCTTTGAAACGACTTCCGTAGAGAAGTATTTCTCAAAGGGTCCTCGACATCTTTTCACCTCATCTCTGCCGTGACTTGTGGCCAAGCAGTTGCCAAGGATGTCTTTGAAAACGACTCCAAGGCAAGTAAAGTCGGGATCTCGTTGATGTGAATAGTGATCCGAGTAAAAGGTTCGAATGGCCTTCGCGTCGGCTAAGATTCTATGAAAGTACAAAGAGAAAAGCTTAGGATACATTTAAGGTGCAGCCCAGTGGTTAGGGCGCTTCCCTTGAGATCCGGAGTTCCCAAGTTCAAGACACGTTCTGACCACTCGTTGAATTTGTTCCTGGTAGTCCGTGGTTCAACTTCTCAGTTTGCATCCGGCCAGTTGGGATTCTTAACCGTTTCTGTTGAATGTTCTGTTCTGTCGTGATTGTGTTTCATTGGCCATGAAAAGCCCCTATGGGGGAGCGGTCAATTAAGTATGTATATGTATATTTAAGTATTCGATCCTTACTGTTATAAAAAGACATGACAATTTTCTTTTTACAGGCCTCCATAAAGCGACGCGGACTACACATCCCCTTTGGGTACCTGGGGCCCGTTTCTCGAAAGTCCCGAAACTTTACGGGCCATTTTCGGGTGTCACAATTCACTTTGTATTTCAAGAACGGAGAGGATTTAAGTCGTCAAACTTCACAGACGTGTTTCTTTTAGTTAGCGTGAAAACATGTTAAAAGATTAGCTTTCCAAAAGAAGCGGTTAGCAATTTCACAAATGGCTTTTCGGGACTTTCGAGAAACGGGCCCCTGACCTCGAGAACACGTGGGTTTACGAGTTATGACAGTTGGAACTTTACGATTTTCTACGCCGGGTGACCTTGAAAAATACGTCACCTAAAAATATAACTTTCGTAAAGGCCTGGCCAAACGCT
>NC_090872.1:12280689-12290689 GCF_036669935.1 Montipora foliosa
TATGCTCACAGAAAACCACATTGACGAAATGACAGCGAAATGGCTCTCCCAAACACCAAACCAACCGAGAATTCCAGAATTCTATACACTAACAAAGACTCACAAGCCTACACTAGTAGGTAGACCTATAATATCTGGGTGTGACGGCCCTACAGAAATTTCAAGCTTCGTTGACCGCCTCATACAGCCGATAGCGCAACAACAAGAATCTTATCTGAAAGATTCAACAGACTTTATAAACTTCATCGAGAAAACGAAACTGCCAAAGAACGCAATCCTTGTCTCAATGGACGTAACTAACTTATACACAAATATACTTCAAGAGGAAGGGATCACTACTGTATGCAAAGCGTACGAAGACTTCTATCAAAACCATTTACCAATCCCTACTAAGTTTTTGAGGCAAATGCTTCGCCTGATACTTACAGAGAATTCGTTCCAATTCAATGGGCGACATTATTTGCAAACCCACGGACAATGGGAACCAAAATGGCCGTGGTTTTTGCTAATGTTTTCATGGCAAAAATAGAAAAAGGCATTATCAGCAAGAGCAAAATTAAACCGCTAGTTTGGAAGAGATACATTGACGATGTCTTCTGTGTGTGGCACACAAGCGAAGACAATATAGAAAATTTTGTGCAAAGGGCAAACAACTACCACGATACAATCAAATTTACGGCTGAAGTATCAGACTCAAAAATTACATTCTTAGACAAGAAAGTGTACAAAGGCGAGAGATTAAATAGAGAATCCACCCTTGATGTGCAAACACATTACAAACGGACAGAGACCTTTCAATACACGAGTTTTTATTCGTGCCATCCACCAGGCGTTAAGAAAGGATTCATTAAAGGAGAAGCGCTACGCCTCCTAAGAACAAATTCGTCAGTCGTGACGTTTAATAATAACATGCAGAGTTTCAAAACACGAGTTTAAAGAATAGGGGATACCCAAATAAATTTTCAGAAAAATTCCTATCTGAAGTTAACTTCACGGATAGAGAGAGGTCACTTGAAAACAAAAACAACGGCACAGAAAAGAAAATATTGCCTTTTGTTACACAATACCACCCGGCCTTACCTAACCTCAAGAATATATTAATGGGGAAATGGCACCTTATTCAAAACCAACCGTACTTTAGAGAAGTATTTAAGGAGCCACCCATACGATCATATCGCAAAGGAAAGTCGTTAAAAGACACTTTAGTCAGAGCTAAACTGTGAAGGCACAGATTTTAGAATCGTTTGCGAACGGCAGCAGTCGGGCAGGCCCGTCAACACTTTTTCACCAACGATATTTCCTCCGGACATTTCAAATCCAGCCCGGATGAATTTGTAATTTTTGTTTCTGTGATTCCGATTATACTGAATTGGTAGTTAAGTTCATCTAATAGATGGACTTGAAAGTTATCAATGTTTCTTCGCAGGCTTTAAACATGGAAAAACTATAGGGCGAAAAATATTTGCATCCTACTTGTTGCATACTTAAGTTTCTATCGGGGTTTAATTTTGATTCACAAAAGTATTGCGAGACGAGGCTAAAAGTTTAAAGTCCTTATCCAAAAGACATGAAAGTTAAATCATTTGCGCATGAAATCACAAAGGCCGTGCTTTCAGTACTAAGGTATATATTATCTTTTCATAATGCAGACAATTAGACCTTTATCAAGTGGTTGGACAAAACTGAATTTACGGTTCTTTAGGCCCACTAATCTCTCTGTGCAAGTCATTCATGGCCTTGCTGCTTCATCTATCCACCAATAATCAGCTTCGATAATACTCATAGTGTTCCTTTTAGGAGAATAAGATAAAACGATTATTAACCTTCCAATTAATAGTTCGAATGTGCTATCACCGGCGGTGCTGTAGGAAACTCGTGGAACCATCGAAAACATAACATCTCTTCATATATATTTTGGGGTTAATATTCTTCGATTACAAGAATGCGTCATTTTGAGAATTTCAGTCGTAGCAGGACCATGAATTGCCACATGAACCTCGTTTTTCAGTTATAGCCTCCCATAAGTCTATGATAGAGCATCCGAGCAAGTACCCCGGAAGTCATTGGTTCGAATCCTATAAGAAACAGTAGGATTTTTTCCCAGTATTCCCGAGTCACGACCGAATATTACATTTCTCCCTTGATTTACTAAGGGTGACCTAAACTATATCTTTTACTGAAACGTTGAAATTTGACACACTCCACTCACCTGAAGTAGTTTATAGAACAGTGGGCTGAGTAATAGCGTGGACGATATTAAGAACAGTGCAAAAGAATCACACATACTGTCCGGTCTGCCGCGATTTTCCAACATGTTTTGCTAAATGTCGTACACTACTAAGACTGGTCAGTCGTACACGTAGAATGATGACGCTGCCTGCCGAATACCAACGAAAAATTCTTTTCCTCTCAAGGAATTTAACTGATCATAAGGAAATCACGAGATCAAGATTCCAATATAGAAAGCATCGTACCAATTTATGGGGGATTTCCTGGAAAACAGGAAGAGTGTTTCTCTAAAAAGAAGCGTCAGTTAACTCCTGTCAGAATTGCTAATTATTTTCTAATAATAAACAGCTATCATGACTCACGTTAACCAATTAGAAAACAAAAATCTCGTGATTTCGTTGAACAAATAAAAGAAAAGTGGTGTACAATGACCCGAAGAGGGATTGCTGGGGTGTGGATTCCTAAATCATAAATATATTGGATGAATTTGACATCGGTAGAGTAAATTACCTGACCTGTTTCTACGCAGAATGTCGCGCACTGAAATCTCTCAAGCTGTTGTTAATGGAAAGAAATTCCTGCGAAATAGAAGAACACTGCTTCTAGGTATAAGCCCTGGCAATCCGTATTACTATCGTTCGGATGTTTTGGAGCGACTTTTTGAGTTTGCAAGACAGAGTACAGATAAGGTAAGACACCGCCTATTACACTCAACTTTAAATTGTGTTTATCTGGAGTGAGCAAGTTTCCGCGATCGTTTTAATTTACTGTATAAATTAACAACGATTATTGTTACTCTCCAGGTACTCGTCTTCATTCCAGACAAGATATCGGAGCATAATTTTCGGGCGGTAGGATCGAAAAACCCGGAGAAATCGGCTCGTGTCAAAGCCAACCGCTTGAAGAACAAATGCGATGCAGCGATTAAAAGCAGTGGATTTTCTGATGGTTCTTATAGTTATATCAGCTGGACGGAAGAAGTAGAAACGTGTCCGAAATACCTTGAAGCCTACACACGCATCCAGCTGCTGTACCAAGCGAACGAAGGATTTAGAACCGACATCAGCCAGTCCACGGAGATGGCCTTGAGATGCCTCCAAAGAGGCCGAGAAAAAGCTGGAGAAAGCTCCTACAAGGAAAATGAAGACGGGAATGCACTTGATCTACAAGAGGGAGAGAAATATTTATTGAAAGAACTTGCCTTTCTTGAAGCAGTTCCTAAAATTTATGAAAGTTGTCGAGAATTTGTCGTTGTGTACCACCGTTCATGGCCAGTACTAGAAAATTACATGAATGGTGCTTACGACGACAAAGTAAAGCCTTTTCTAGGATTTGTTATCCTTCCTCAATAATTAGCAATGTTACGTCGTTTTCGTTTGTTTTATTTTTATTTTTTCGTTTTTAAGGAATCAGTGTAATTGTTTTTTCTTTGAATGATCTGATACTCTCTGTACATATTCAAATACCTTAAACTTATCATACCTTAAACTGTGCAGCGAAAAAGAATGCGGAGCACGGTGTCGTGAAGCGTTACTCGTGCTGCTTAAGGGAGAGGACGCGTATGGAGTTGTTTTTCGCCGTTCCATTCGATCAGCGACTGCTTCTTCTCTAATTCTCCGTTTCTTTGATATTTACTCATGAAATCGCAAATTCTATGTCAAGAGAGGACGGAATCATTCAATATTGATAAATTTTCAATTAAGGGAGAACACGTGAGATGCATTGTATTCGAACTGCTTATATGAAACATCTAACGTATAAGGGTCTCTTGTTTTATATCTAAAAAGTCGCTAATTTGATTTCTTCCTTATTAAGCTGAAGCAAAATAAATTTTAGGGACAGATTAAACGTTTTGTTTGACCTCATTGTACATCATTTATCAAGGAATCGAACTTGAGTCTTTGCACCAGTTCATTGCCTTTCCTGAAAGTTGACAAATACATGTAAACAAATTCCCGGCTTCATTTTTAAATTTCCTGGAAGCTGTCTGACGCGATATTCCTTCGTTTCCCAAATTTCGCTCAATCTGAACTTTTTTTATTGACCACATGAAGTCAGCCATGTTTGCCTTTTTCCACTTATAATTTTACTTAAAAGCTACCGTTTCGAAGGAAGCTTCTGCGTGCCATTTGTTGGCTCTGTCGAAAATTCACCCATCGACCATCTGAGCTAACATAAACTCGAAATCTCTCAGCTATCAGTCAAAACAGACCCGTTTCTCAGATAAAAGTTGCCGTTTTAGTCCCCCGGCTTAGCTACCAGTCAACAAAAGGTTGTTTCACTTTATGTACAATGTTAAAAGAATTTTTTTATATACATGGAAATCTGAAACTGGTAGAGACGTAGTTTGTTCACTCGAGACTTTAAAAGCACTGATATTATGTGACAAACTTTCTTGGAAAATAATTATTAGTCAGTTTAATTTCCTCTAGTATTTCGTACATTTAAAGATGAATAGGAAATTTAGTTGTTTGGGATCGTATAATGCCGAAAGGGCACTGGAGGGGAACAGAGGAAATTGGAAAGCTGATCGTTAGCCCTTCGTAAGAGCAAACTGTTTGCTCGAAACGTAAATCATGTCATTTGATACAACTGAATTTCTTTGTTTCACTCACTAACCGAAGGTTAGGAGTTGAGGGAATACCTAAAAACCCGCGTGACAAGTTCGCTAGTTTCACACAAACCCTTCTTGCTGAAGGTATGTTTCCGCTTTGCAAAATTTCTCCTTTTTCTTGCTATCGCCTTTTAAGATTTGTTAAAAAACAAAGTTGTGATAAGTTCTTAAATGATATCATACATTACGGGAAAGTTATTTTTGCGTCTCTCTGTTCTTTCTGGGAAATAATTCCCTCCGGATGTTTCCAGAAACAAATATTGTTGATGCAGCAGCGTTGCAGCGTAGTTCCAGTAATCAAATCATTCAGCAGAATTTTTGGAAGACAAGTATAAACTCAATATATATTTTCCGAGAATCAAGGGATCATGTGGCCTGTAGCTTCCGCCCATAATCTGTATTTAATTGGTTGATGTCAGTTGCATCGTGTGGGCGAACTTTCTTACAGGTCATGTGATTCTCGGAAAATATACGCATTTTTCTTTTGCTTTTCAAGCGTTAATGGATATGTGAACAGTCAATTGCAGCTGTATATCGATTCGCACTGAATACAGTTTCTTTCTTGCTTCAGCAGTCATCTATAATTCATCGGCGAAATGTCAATTCCGTGGAAACTCTATTTGACCTGCTGGTTTCTCGGTGCCTCTGTCCAAAGCGCTGTATTTTTTAGCTTTAATGCCGTGGATTACTTTAATTATTTCTTTCCTGAAAACTACAAACCTGAAGTGTACATTGGCGTAGTTGTCGGTGTGGGAGCAACATTGGGCTCGTTCTTAACAGTAACTTTCCAACCCAAGTCGAGCCACTTGACTGTACTGGTCATCACACAGATCATTTCGGCACTGTTGCTGGTCGTTGAAGTAGTTATCGTACCTATCGATGTGATGAAGACACCCGCAAGATTTGGCGTTATCTTGGCTGTCATATTTGCGGCCACTGTTGTACAAAATGTCGGCGGAGGTGCTCTCTACAGTTTTGTTGGCGAGCACTTCCCGAAATTCGGAATCCACGCTGCTCAGTCTGGAGGTGTATGCGCTTTCGCAGCGACTTTTGTGATTCGTTGTATTTCCAAGGGTTCGTTTGAGCACCTTAAAGACAGAGATCGCGGGTTTCGACTCAGCGGTTACTTGTTTGTTGCTTTGGTGGACCTTATAATCCTCTTGGCCTGCTGTTTGTTACCCATTCTGCGGATGTATATCCTCAGGAAGGGGAGGGTAGTCAACACCCTGGAAACCGCCCCACTGATTAGTAAGAAGACGGAATTGATACACGTTTCACGCAAAGAGGTTATACGAAAGAACTGGGCTGCAATCACAACAATTTGCCTTACGCTAGTCATATCCAATTCCTTGTTTCCAGGAATCACTTCACAGTTTCACGGAAACTACAATTGCTCATCCGGTGAACATCCTACCAACACAAACCATAGTACAACACCTCCAATCAAGACCAACGCTCCGAAGACCGGCGACAAGACGGGATGGTTTGTCGTCGTCCTCTTCGGCTGCTATTCCGTAGCAGATGCTATCGGTAAAAACTTGCCCATCTTCGGAATTATCTACAACAAAACTTCAATCCTTTGTAATTGTCTGGTTCAACTTGTCATAGCCATACCGATCTTGTTAATCTACTTTGAGCCATGTTACGCCGGCTTGCAAGAAAACTGGGTGGCTTATCTAACGGTCGGTCTTCTGGGACTCATCAATGGGTACGGCTTATGTGCTGGGATGATGCTTCTGGCTCCTGGAATATCAGGCAACAAACTCGAGGAAAGCCTAGCGACGAACATTGGCTACATGTTTTTGCAGTTAGGAATTCTACTGGGCATGGGCGCAAATGTGTTCCTTGTCGACTACGTTTTTGAAGTCCTTGTGGCTCGGGATAGTCACTAAAATAGCGTTAACTCTTTTACCTTTTTTCTGAGGGCATAGTACTTTTGAGTAGCGACCTCTCATTTAAATTTTGCCGTGAATTAAAAAAATGTTATTGTTAATCAAATATTCCAAACTCAACTCTTCTGACAACTTTGACAGTCTACGAATTTTCATATTTGATAATACATCAAAACGTCGAAAAAAGGTGCTCTTAATATTTCTTATTATATGCCCTAACAAGCCACTAACCGACCGATTGTGAATAGACTGTAAATGAATCATCATATGATATATTATGCCGACAATAACACTTCAAGTGCCGATGAAACCTTACGATAAAGCTTCTGTGTGGAGATTTGAAGGCGAAGGTCGCTAGTTATAGCATAGGCAGCCCAAGCTCCCGTCACTAGAGACAGCCGTTGAGAATTTAACACGTTATAAGACTTTGTACGGGAAATATAATACCCTCGATTATGAAGCCTAAAAAACGCTCAATTTAACGTTCATTCAATAAAATGAATAAAAATGACTCACCTCTGGTATATTCTTGTGCCTTTTGGAGCTTATTGTACCGTTTCGGGAATTCCGTGTTTTCACTGCTTGTAAGATAAAGTCAAAGCTGCACACTAAGATTTCGACCGTAGTCAGGTCAGAGGCGGTTTGCGACTCGAAAATCCATCCCAGCCGCGTACCCGATGAGGTACAGTCATTTCATGTACAACACTTACCCCATCCCCACAGCGGCACTCGTAACCATGGAGCTGTTCGAGAAACCGCTGTGGGGATGGGGTAAGTGTTGTACATAAAATGACTGTACCTCACCTAATCGGGTGGAGTTAATTTGACCTCGGACCCAAGCTCCGTGTCCACTTCGGTTATCAGCAGCTGTTAAATTCATCAGCTATCGTGGAATCGGAAGCAGAAAATGCTCATTTCCAGCCAAGTGCGTGGGGATTTTTGACGACGAAACATTCATCGAGGTTCGCAAATGATGGGGCTTTAGCTTTGCGTGAAAAAATCGCGGCTGGGATGGATTTTCGAGTCTCAAACCGCCTCTGAGCTGACTACGGTCGAAATCTTAGTGTGGGGCCTTGACTTCGTCTTACAACAGTGAAAACACCGAATTCCCGAAACGGTAAAATAAGCTCCAAAAGGCACAAGAATATACCAGACGTGAGTCACTTTTATTCATTTTATTGAATGAACGTTAAATTGAGCGTTTTTTAGGCTTCAAAATCGACGGTATTTTATTTCCCGTACAAAGTCTTATAGATCGTTTTCACTGTCACGCAATAAAAAAATAAGTCGAAAACCATCCAGTGGAAAAAGTCAAGAATTCGTGATGTTGTAGAAGATAAATGAAGAAGACACTTCTCCAAGTTTTAGGCCTGTGCGTTTCCCCAAACTTCAGATATTCGTCGAAATGTTTCGCAGAAATTTACAGAGGCCAGTATGAAAACGCCATGTTGGTGTACATCTGTGGTGCACCAATATGGCGGCCGGAAAATAGTGTCAACATCTGTTACTTACTTTGGCTACCTAGGCGAGTGATCATCTGTACTGAACAAACAGCTATTTACCTAAGCACTTTTCCTAATGCTTTAAATTCTAAAAAGGCTCAAAACCATGAGATAAATATATATTTCTCAATAAACTCGATCGTCGCCTCGTGTCACGCACCGCTATAACTCAGAAATTCAAAATTCTCTGGTTTGCAAACGAAGCACGCTATTGAGCTTTAAAATTGCAAATGGATACAAATTTACCGCCTCTTATGCCTGATGAGGATAAAAACTTTCGTGGCTCTTTAGTTTTGGATTTTTGAAAATGATGACGTCACGTGAAAACGATCTATAAAGCGTTTAAATTGTCAACGGCTGCCAGTAACGCAACACCGCTTGCACTCAAAGGCCATATTCCCACTAGTAATTATTTATTACAGTCTCTCAAGTGACGCGAACTTGGGCTGCCTATGGTTTCAGACGGTTGGCTGACGACCTCCGTCTTCATTGAGCGACATCTAAAACAATACCTCAATAGCACTTATTCAGTGGCACCCACTGACCAATATGTCCATAAATACACTTATAGAAAAATAATAAATCAAGATATTCCAGCCAATAGTTAATAGGTAGGTGGTTAAGGTTCAAAAGTCTGTCCTAGCTTGTATAGGAGATTAGAGTTCTTGCAAATAAAATTTGTGTAGCTCTCCTTTGGATATTTTCTACTTATAAATAAATAAATAAATAAATAAATAAATAAATAGTTTATTCAAACCTATTGCAGTTTTGGCAACTGAATTGCAGGTTAAGTGAGCTAGACACTAATCCAATACACATAATAATAAAATTTATCCAGGCTTAAACTTGATTGTTACAAATCTGCTGAATCTATCAGTCCCTAAGGGGGCGAAGACGATGCTGACCACCAGATCTAAGCGAGTAATGGGCAGGTATATCTATTAATCTGCTGTTTATGAGGGGGTTACAAGGGATGATCTGGCACAATGCCCGCAATGAAGCGAGTGGAAGGCCTGCGCTAGCAAGTGCTATTTCATAACGAACACCAGGCCAGATTATAGACAACGCCTTACGCTGGACATTTTCCAGGGTTGCAGACAGGTACTGTGGAAGTCGAAAAGAAGAAGCATCAATGTGGGAGATTGTGGCACCCAAAGCTGTGAAGCGTAGTTCAGGTTAGAGCGCACAAGGGAGACATAAAGGAGCTTCAGGGAATCCTTCTTGAGTTCACCCGAGCAGTTCCTTTTTGAGAAATCCCAGCATTCTATTTGATTTTGCAACCATTTGAGCAATGTGTGCAGGCCACTTCAAGTCCTTCGAGACAGTGACGCCAAGGTCTTTTGCGGAAGAGACAATTTTAAGTTTCTCATCCATTAACCTATATTACCTTTTGCAGCTTTGCCTTTTTCTCGTTATCCTGAGGTTGCCACATTTAGATGGTTGGAAAAAATGTCATTACCGGTGGGCCAATTTTGCAAGCTATTCAGGTGCATTTTAAATCATTAGCAAACATCGCCAATTTACAATGCTTAATTACTTGAGGCATGTCATTGATGTATAACAGGAACAGAGTTGGTCCCAATAGGGACCCTTGAGGAACACCGGATTTGACAACATTCCAACTGGAGGAGGAACCATTTAGGACATTATACGCTGCATACGACCAGTGAGATAGCTTTCAAACCAGCGCAGAAGAGAACCGTCAATTCGAAACCATTTGAGTTTGGATATAAGCCTTTGATGGCAAACTGAATCAAATGCCT
>NC_090872.1:12295689-12300689 GCF_036669935.1 Montipora foliosa
TGACCGCTAATTTCCCTTTCGTACTCGGAAGCGATGCCATTTTTGACGGCCGATGCCATTCTTATTAACCAAGCCTTTTTTTCGGTTAGCTTTCAATGAATTGTTAGGATTACAGGGCTGCAAAGAACGGCCGGTCAAAAATAGGTTTTGTCCAGTCAAATCCTTAGATGGCCGGACAATTTGTACGTAGGAGCAAGGGTGGCACAGTTGGTTAGTGCGCGGCTTTGGTGCAACAGGTCCCGAGTTCGATCCCCGGATCTCACATCCTTGTTTCGACTTCTTTCCTTTCAGTGCAGTCTAAGTAGCTTTAAGTACCCTTAAAACGGAGCACTGATGGATAGAGCGGGGTAAAATGAGCACAAAGTCGGCTTCCTGGGAGAATACTCTCTAGAGAGTAAAGGAACTTCCGGCGTTAAACAAGGTGTACCTTTACCTTTGTCCGGGCGTTCACGCTGGTAGAGAAAAAATTTAAGAGTTTCAATTTTTGAATATTTAAAGCTTCAATATTATTGGCGTTTGTGAAAAAGGAGGGGAAAAGAAAGGATACTTAACTACCAGACCAAGAACTTTTAATAAATGATTCGTAGTAGTCATAAAATTTTCGGCTTTCGTTGCACATTTTCGCTTTGTCATTCACCAAGTCGTCACCGCAAATTAGCGGGTCTTACATATGTCAGTTAGCTTGTATTATGATGAAAATCAACTAGATTGCAAGCCTCTGTAAATTTCAAGTTTTTAAGTGATATACGCTGCTTAAATCTAGTCCTAGATTAAGTATTTTTTTCCCTCACTTGCAAACGACAAACTTAACAGTGAAAATTGTTCTAAGCCTCGTCCAAATGGCATCGCTTGTTTACGAAAGGGAAAATTGCGTAGTCACCCATGTTTGCCTTTTTCCGCTTACAATTTTACATATGAGCTGCCGTTTCGAAGGAATCTTCTGCGTGCCATTAACATTTGTTGGTTGTGTCGAAAAATCCACCCATCTGAGCTAACAGTTGACGTTTGGACCCAGTTGAGCATCAGTCAATAAAAGGCTGTGTCACGTTTTGTAAGTGAGGGAACAACGAAAAAGCCGTAACAAGGCCACTAGTTTTACACAAACCCTTCGTGCTCAAAGTATGCTTGGAAACTTTCTGTTTTTTCTTTCTATCGACCCTTTAGATTCGTAAAAAAAAAAAAAAAAAAAAAAAAAAAAAAAAAATTAAGTCATTCAAGTCCTTAAATAATTGATTACATTAACGGGAAAGTTATTTTTGCAACTCATCCTTTCTTTCTGGGAAATGTTAATTCCCTCTGGATGATTCAAGTGACAAATTTTTGATGTAACCCCGGTGCAGCATAGTTCCAGTAATCGAATTATTCAGCCGCAATTTTAAAATATACAAATATAAATATAAAATCAAATATATAATATTTTCCGAGAATCATGTGGCATATAGGAATGTCCGCCTATATGATGCCCCGGTATGATGCCTATTGTTTGACGTCAACTAAACTTATTCAACAAGTTCCTGGTCACGAGCAAATCTTCTGATCTTTTATTTGGTTGATACCAGTTGCATCCTGTGGGCGGACATTCTCACAGCCCATGTGATTCTCGGAAAATATACGCATTCTTCTTTCGTTTTTCATGCGGTAATGTATATGAACAGTTGAATGCAGCTGTACATGGATCCACTCTGAATACAGCAGTCATCTATACTTCATCGGCGCTATGTCAATTCCGTGGAAACTTTATTTGACCTGCTGGTTTCTCGGTGCCTCTGTCCAAAGCGCTGTATTTTTTAGCTTTAATGCTGTGGATTACTTTAATTATTTCTTTCCTGAAAACTACAAACCTGAAGTGTACATTGGCGTAGTTGTCGGTGTGGGAGCAACATTGGGCTCGTTCTTAACAGTAACTTTCCAACCCAAGTCGAGCCACTTGACTGTACTGGTCATCACACAGATCATTTCGGCACTGCTGCTGGTCGCTGAAGTAGTTATCGTACCTATCGATGTGATGAAGACATCCGCAAGATTTGGCGTTATCTTGGCTGTAATATTTGCGGCCACTGTTGTACAAAATGTCGGCGGAGGTGCTCTCTACAGTTTTGTTGGCGAGCACTTCCCGAAATTCGGAATCCACGCTGCTCAGTCTGGAGGCGTATGCGCTTTCGCAGCAACTTTTGTGATTCGTTGTATTTCTAAGGGTTCGTTTGAGCACCTTAAAGACAGAGATCGCGGGTTTCGACTCAGCGGTTACTTGTTTGTTGCTTTGGTGGACCTTATTATCCTCTTGGCCTGCTGTTTGTTACCCATTCTGCGGATGTACGTTCTTGGGGAGGGGAGGATAGTCAAAACCCTGGAAACAACGCCATTGATTGGTGAGAAAGCTGAACTGATACGCGTTTCACGCAAAGAGGTTATACGAAAGAACTGGGCTGTAATCACAACAATTTGCCTTACGCTAGTCATATCCAATTCCTTATTTCCAGGCATCACCTCACAGTTCCACGGAAACTACAACTGCTCATCTGGCTCACATCCGACCACGGCAAACCATAGTGCGACATCTTCTTCACTTGAGGGCAGCGCTCCGAAGACAAACGACAAGACGGGATGGTTTGTCGTCGTCCTCTTTGGCTTCTACTCCGTAGCAGATGCTATCGGTAAAAATTTGCCCATCTTCGGAATTATCTACAACAAAACTTCAATCCTTTGTAATTGTCTGATTCAACTTGTCATAGCCATACCGATCTTGTTAATCTACTTTGAGCCATGTTACGCCGGCCTGCAAGAAAACTGGGTGGCTTATCTAACGGTCGGTCTTCTGGGACTCATCAATGGGTACGGCTTATGTGCTGGAATGATGCTTCTGGCTCCTGGAATATCAGGCAACAAACACGAGGAAAGTCTAGCGACGAACATTGGCTACATGTTTTTGCAGTTAGGAATTCTACTGGGCATGGGCGCAAATGTGTTCCTTGTCGACTACGTTTTTGAAGTCCTTGTGGCCCGGCCGGGATAGTCACTAAAAGAGCGTTCACTTTTTAACTTTTTTTTTGAGGGCATAGTACTTTTGAGTAGCCTACCTCTCATTTAAATTTTGCCGTGAGTTAAAAAAATGTTATTGTGAATCAAATATTCCAAACTCAACTCTTCTGACAACTTTGACACTGTACGAATTTTCATACTTGATAATACATCAAAACGTCGAAAAAAAGTACTCTTAATATTTCTTATTATATGCCCTAACAAGCCACTAACCGACCGATTGTGAATTGACGGTAAATGAATCATATGAGATGTTATGACAATAACACTTCAAGTGCCGATGAAACCTTATGACGATAAAGCTTCTGTGTGGAGATTTGAAGGCGAAAGTCGCTAGTTTCAGACGGTTCGCTGACGACCTCCGTCTTCATTGAGCGACATCCAAAACAATGCCTCAATAGCACTTATTCAGTGGCACCCATGCACTGACCAAATTACGTAATATGGTTTCAACAATGCTTTAAAAGCTCAGTCGTTTAGACTACGTTTATACTAGGGGGAAAGTTTCCGGATTTGTAAATGTTTCCGGATTCATCAAATTTAGAGGATTCGGATTCGTGCATGTTTACATTGAAACCATTCTAGGGTGTACAACAGTTTACACTAACTCAATGAATCCGGTTTCTAAGCGCTGTTTCATTACTCAAAATGGCATCCAAAGCCAAAATCAGAAAATACAAGCCGTTGAATTAGACTGATAATGGCGAACTTTTACTGGGAGTCGTTCGATCTTACTCACCACAACAAGATTTTGAAGGAGTCCGTGAACAGAAGATATGAAGACTTACCAAGTGAATTTGTATCTCAGTATGAAGAGTTCCCACAGAGTACCAATCTCCTTCCTCGAGAGAGATGCCGTAGATTCTACTAACTACCCCGCCATCTTGTGCAAACGCAACCCAGAAGGATCGCAGGCGGGCTTAGACTATCCGGATCCGTAGGGTAACCCTTTTACATGAAACGAAAAGTTTTAGATTCAAAGTATTCGGCTACAAAGTTTCAACTTTGGATTCCGGATTCAAAACGTTCCGGATTCGTGACGAATCTGGGAATTTTTCATACCGTATTCATGTTTTACGGGTAAACACCAAAACGAATCCGGTGTCACAGGGTTTTGTGTTCCCCGAACAATGGGCACTAGTGCTGTGTGTTCCCCCTTCCCTACAAATAGAACATGTCAGTGCTAGTATTTTTTTTACAGGTCATTGTTTTACCAGTACAGAAAGTATCCTAAACATGCATAAAAGCTAGCTTTAGGACTAATTAGGCCTAAACAAAAGTTTTTAGGCCAAAGGTTAACCTTTGTGAATGTTTAGGATACTTTCTGCATGTATTCATATTCCAGTATCATATTTATCGTTATGGCGTGATTAATTTCCTTTATTTTCATATTTCTTTCTGTTTGGTTGTACTTTGAAGTCGGACATCTTGAAGGGAACACGTAGAACTGAAATGTTCTAGGGAAGGGGGAACACACAGCACTGGTGCCTAGTGTTCGGGGGAACACAAAACGTTGTAACGCCGGTACTAAAACGTTCCGGATTAGTCATGAATCCGGAAACGTTTGTACTAGTGTAAACTTTAGTTCTGTAAAAAATTCAAGGTGCTTCGATCGTCCGAAACTTCCAGCTGTGGTGACGGGTCTGATCATAAACTTCACATCACGCACTCGTCCTTTTTTGCCCCGAAAATTTTAGAGGACGTTTGCCTTAAAATATGATTTTCAAACAAAATTTGGCGAAAATGATACAAGTTATAAATCTTCAAATTTTATTCTATTTAGTTTTCAATCTCACAGTTGACTATTACTCAGCTCAGTAAAATTCTAGCGTTCTTCAATGTGCATGGTTTCGAAATTTCTACGCACTCTCGGTGTAACAGTCGATGAGAATTTAAACTTTGTATACCATATATTGGTCTCCTGAGTCTCCGCGAGCAATGATTTGCCAAAATATTGTCCA
>NC_090872.1:12308189-12315689 GCF_036669935.1 Montipora foliosa
CCATATCTTTTTGTTTTTGTTTTTGTTTCGTTCCTTATATAGTTCATGTGGCACACGCAAATGGCAAGAACTGTATATTGTGGTAATCTCCCTAACATTTCCTTGATGACTCAGAATCTTTTAGGAACAGGGGGGTGGGGGAATTACGTGTGTTTGTCTGCTCTAGTCCCCAGTGGAAATACACCTACTTTACAACCATTCAAATGTAATTTCCCTACCCATCCCCGGGGGTCAAGGGGTGGGGGAAACAAATGACTAGTGCATTAATAGAATAGAGTTAAATCCAAACTCAGTCAGTCATTGGCAAAGCTCCCAGAACTCCACAAGAACTTTAATTATACCACAAGTTTTCCTAGAACAAACTTATTCTCATCTCAAAAGAGCATAAAAAGGTTGATGACATTCCTCTCGCGGAGACTTTTTCGAGAATAACAAGAAACACGCCACATGGTCAAATTCGAGGAAAAGGTTGCGTGATCCAAGTCTATTTCTTAGAAAACCGGAAAGACAGCTTCTATGCGCTTGCGCATATTATGAAGAATACGCAATAAAAATGAAAGGTCCTCATTGGGCAAAGACATGAGGCGTGACATCAGGTAGCAGCCCCTTCAAAAAGACAGGTAGCGTTGATCAATTCTTTACAACAGACAAGTCATAGGCATTTACACAATATGGCTTCCAACAAACCCTTAAGAGAGAATAGCCACCTTCGAGGGGAACAGTCTCAAGATTGGTTAGATTGGAAAACAGCAATGGTGCCGCCATTTGTCGAAGCTCCAAATCTAGAACCAAGAGGACAGGGGCAAGTTGGTTACATGTGGTCAGGTATAAGAAACACTTTTGGCGCTGAAGGAGAACATTGCGGAATTTATGAATGGCAAGCGAGAAGAGAAGATCAGCCACCCCGCATCGTTTACGTTGGAAGCACCTGCAGGAGTAAACCGGGAGCATTGCGAGACAGGATTCTTGAGTACTGCACAACTGGATCACATAAAGTCAGTCTTATTAATTCAGCCTTGCGCAGAGGATATGAGTTGAGGGTTCGCGTTAAAGTTGCTAAAGGTTGCAGTTCTCGGTTCAAGGAGAAAGCTGAAGATATGGAAAACGATTTATTGGACCAATACGACTACGCCTGGAACAAGCGAAGGAACGGAGGAACAGGAGGAATGCGAGATATATTGCCGTGAATCACACCTTCCTTCATGACTGAATAGCTAGAGACCATATCAAATGTATGAACGTTGGACTATAGTAATAGTAGTCTTTTCGTACGCTGAATATTTTTAGCCGAATTTGGTTCATTATGCACCTTTTGATGCTAATTTTATTTTCTTTAAGAGAAGGAAGATTACAGATAACCTTTTGTTAGGTCGCTTACATGAGAAAGATCCTTGTAACTCAATAATGTTTCATTAAAAGATATCAATTGAACTAAGTACGGTGTGAAGAAGGTCATTCCTTTATCTTGTACTCTTATGGAGTCTCTTGGTTGCGGCAGTTCGTGTTGTTGCTGAGGCGACAACAATACGATTGAGCGCCAAAACATAACGATAACCGAGACACATCCGAGGGCCTGACTCCGAATCGGCAAAATGATCCAGGTACCTGTTTGCTCAAATTTGTCCGGATTTTCCCACAATTGTTAAGAGAATTTCGAAGAATGCATATCCGCGCAAAGTGAGGTCTGTTGAAAGAAAACAAGACAAGGAAGTGTAAATTGCTAGATCTTCAAGTGGAAAGTCGTCTTACGCGGGACATAAACGTTTCATATCCCTGTTCGAGTAAAACTATGCATGTGACATGCATGGTTTTACTCCATGTGTATTTTTGAGGAAACATTTCTTTCAGATGGCATTGAATAAACCCTGTTTTTTGCTGATGGAAAGTTGCTGACTGATTCAAAAACTATTGCCGAGAATTTTTAATAATCACGTTTCAATTCAGCATTGGTCGTAGGGTCTCTGAAGTCTCTGATGGGATAAAATCAGTACTTGTCTACCCAAAGATCCCAACGGCGAAATCAGCCTCTTCCCTGAGATAGGCCATAGAGATGTTTCTGGTCGATTCTCGCCATAACCGTCGGAAAATATGTGCTATTTATGAACGGTATATATGGGAGTTACAAAGATAACTTCCGCTCGATATTTATCTTCACCATCCTCAGAAAGGAGATTGCAAGAGGGTTGAACATCCTCAATTTAATTTACGACAGTTTTCGCCAATAATTTGCTTTCTGTTGAAAATTAGGTCTTCGGCAAGAAGGATCTATTAGCGAACTTCATACTGGAGTACGGGGACAAGTACGAACACAAGTTCTCAGTTCTCAGCAAGCGCATTTCGAAAATGATTTCGTTCTTTAAACGTCATGCGTGACCAGTGCCGGTTTTTAGGTTTTTACAAACTAACTCGGAGTCGTTCCAGTACTTCAATCTCAAGATCGCTATCAAGTCTAACGCTCAGTACATTGTCAGTGTTTTGATGAGGTATGAGTGAATATGGACAAAAGTTTACTGAATGGCCTGACGAGCACAAGTTATAATCCATATTTCCAAATTGCTTACAGATGATTGGAGGTAACTTAGTTTCATCAATGAAGTCGCCTTGGAAATCAAGGGTATAATGATGTTGCATGGAGTGGTACAGAACACTGTGATCTGCAGACAGTGAGCTTCTACGAAGAATTCTAATGATTTCTTCTAATAGATATCGCCGGAAGGAACTTTTCGTAAAGACAACTATAAAACCGTTACAGACTTCACCGAACCAAGTCAAGTCCAAGTTCTGAAAACGACAGCTGCTACTCGCGATTAGGCCAAATGTTCTTTGGCTGTCTAGGCGCTCGAACAACTGGATTAGAAAAACAAGACGATTTTAGGACTTCAAAGGCTTAATTCATTGGGATTTTAATAACTATATTAGTAGCTTCAATACTTAAAGTAAAAACACTATTATTCAGAAGCCTCAACTATACTCGCTCTGACTCGTGGCAAAAGTCGGTATATCTCTCACCCTGTTAGAGACTAGAACTGACTCCCCTAAAGAAGAAATAAAAAACATTTGTGATATTTCAACTTTCAGATTACAAGAATTTTCATAATGTTTCTTTTTTGTTAAAACGTTTTCTCATCTTAATCTTATTCTATGTTCCTCACCTTTCATGCGTCTTTTGCGTTACTTGTTCACCGATTCAGACAACTCGCCATGCACTGAAGCTACTCAAAAGCACTTCGATTACCTGTAGTTTTACTTGTGGCTGGGACTTAACGAAAAGAGTTTTAATTGAAAACTTCAAGGTAACATGTCGAAATTTTGGAAGAGAATTCCTTCAAAAGTATTCACACTTAATAAATATGCAAAAAGGGTTAGAAAATTGCTATTTGGATACATACTAGTAGCGTTTTATTCGCTTTCAAAAGGAAAAAAGCGTGCTGACAAATTGCAAACCTTCAGAAACCACTTTAATAATGAGTAAAATGCAACGTTAGGTAGAACAGTACAAAACAGATGAACAAAATCCGTCTCAGCAAAACATTATTTAGTAACAAGTATCTTTCTCCTGTACTCTGCCTAGTGTTCAATGTCATCCATGAACCCTTCTTAAATATACTGGTGCGTAATAAACCAAAATTGAACTAAAACATTCAGCGTCGCCAAAACGCTAATATAACTATGGTCCAACATTCACACATATGGTAGGGTCTCCGGACATCCAGTCAAAGAAAAGTGTTTCTCTTAGTCAAAGGAATATCTCGCAATCCTCGTGTTCCTCCTTCCTTCTCCTGTTCCATGCGTAGTCGTACTGTAGTTGTCTAATAGATCACTTTTCATATCTATAGCTCCCTGCCTGAAATAAGGGTTACGACCGGGACGTCCTGTGCCTTTAATGATCTTTAATGGGAACCCTTAACTCATATCCTCTACGCAAGGCTTCATTAATGCGTCTGCATGGCTTTGTTCGATTCGGTTGGGCAGTATTCTAGAATTCTGTCTCGCAATGCTCCCGGTTTCATTCCTACAGGTGCATCCAATGTAAACAACATGGTTATTCTGATCTTCTCTTCTCGCGCCGCTTGACATTCGTAAACTCTGCAATGTTGTGCTTTATCGCTGAAAGTGTTTTTTTTATGCCTGACCACACGTAATTAACTTGCCCCCGTCCTCTGGATCCAAGCTTTCGAGCTACGGAATGTGTAGGCACCATGGCTGTTTTCCATGCTGACCAACCGTCACTTTGACGTTTGCTGTTCTCTCGGAGCCGTTTGTTGGCAGCCATATTGTGTTAATGCCCATGACTTGTATGGTGTAATGAATCAATCAATGTCAAGCTTCATGTTTCCGCCCAATAAGAACCTTAAAATATGCGCAAGCGTGTAGAAGCAGTTCTTCCGGTTTTCCAAGAAAAAGAATTGTAGCACGCAAGCTTTTCCGTGAACTGACCATGCGGTGTGTTATTTTGAAATCAAAACTGCATGAATAAGTTGATTACATTGCGCATGCGCACACTTTTTCCAGAATAACAAAGAAAGTTTGTTACGTGAAAATCTGTATTGTGAATAAAGATTTTGTAGAGTTCGGTCAGCTTTACCAATGCCTGAGTTTAGATTAAACTGTCTTCAATTTCTTTAACAAAAATGGACTTAGTTCTAGCGGCGGCGGTGTTTAGGCATTAAGGCAAGGTCAAGTTGTTCTTGACTTCCGGTTTTCTTAGAAACAATTTAATAGTCCGCCTAAATTTTCACGCTTTGATTTCTTAGAATTGGCCTTGACAAACATACCCATTTAACAGTGGTTTCTTCATTGCTATTGTAAACAAGGCAAAGAGGAGTAAAAATACTTATAAAATAGCAAACTTCTAAGAAAGACCGGGATTCCAAATCAACTACTCTATTTAATACACCGAGGCACAATTCCGCGAGCAGTGTAAACGAAGAAAATTAAAATTAAAGGAACGAGCTAGTTTAGACAAAAGGACCCTTTCATTGCAATACTGAGAAGTTAGGCCGATATAAAACCACTTATTATTACTCTTCTATAACGCAAAACAACAATAACAATATACTAAGTGACACTTCAAATTTCATTCACGAGCCAGCCTGAGAAGAACAATACCGTGCAATGTTATACTATGGACGCCCAGTTTTTCTATTGGCTAGTTCTTTAACGAGCTTATATTTTGACGGGCACGTGATGACAACGAGGGGTCTCATCATTGGACAGAAAGATGAAGGCTGACATCAGGTAAAACCCCCGATCAAAACGTAAGGGAAGCATTAGTCGATTATTTTAGACTACACAAGTCATTGACGCAGTATGGCTGCCAGAAAAAAAAAACCCTTACGAAAGAAGAGCCATCTTCCAGCAAAAGGCTGGTCAGCATGGAGAAGAGCCATAGTGCCTCCAAAGACCGTAGCTCCAAATCTCAAGCGTAGGCCAGGACACGTTGGTAAAATGTGGTCAGGGATAAAAGACACTTTCGGCGATAAAGGTAGAAGATGCGGAATTTACGAATGGCAAACGAGAAAAAAAGGTTGTCGTAACAGCGTCGTATATGTGGGAAGCACTTGTAGGTCTAAGGAGGGCGCATTGCGTGACAGGATTCTGGAATACTGCAGAAATGGATCACACAAAGCCGATCGCATTAATAAAGCCTTGAACCGAGGGTACGAGTTGTGGGTTCGGGTAAAAGAAGTTGCAAGAGGTCCTCATGCGAAAGCGCCAGAAGTGCGTGCTGAGAGCATGGAGAACGATCTCTTAGACAAGTACAACTACACTTGGAACATTAGAAACAACTGAGGGATACGATGGCTGCCTTAGCACTAGAACAAAGATCACAATGATAACCAACAAGTGAAATAATTTATCGCTTTGGCATTTTATCTCGTCAGTTTACTAAAGCCTGATCTTAGTTACGATTACAAGTGCTTTCGGTTCTTCATAAATGTCTTTAGGTAAGCTTTGGCTTATTTTATGCACCGATGTTTGTCAAATTCATTACTGTTGGGTAAATTTCTTCAATGACATCATTCGGTAATTTAGTACAGATTTCATAAAATTATGGTTATGTTCAACCAACAGTAGAAAGCTTGCCTGTTCGTTGAGAGTTCAAGTAGTGAAGAGAATTTCCAATGTCGGTGATATTAAACATTTCAATATTCTTTGAATGAGTCACCAAAGAGGGGCGAGAATAAAAGGCGGCATTAGTTTGCAAATTAGCATGTAATCGCGGGAAATCATAGTGAATCATACTGATTCGGGAGGTGAAGTAGCTGATTTACAAAAGAATAGTGCTAAAAAATAACTGATGTAATCAGCTTTATGTTTAAGTACCTTTTCGAGAATTCTTAGCGGTTATATTTACAGTTATATGTGATATTTAACAAACCAGAAAAGTTTCGGATTTCCAGTTCGTTCTACTTACATTGCATTCTGCATAATTATGCAACACCGCAGGTCACTACGTCATTTTAGTATTGTTTAGTTTCTTAGTTTCTTAGTAAAGGATCCACCACTCGGCAAATAGCCTGGTGTTTGGCTCTATTTTATTTTATTTGTGAGGACTTATTCACTAAGAAGCTCTTCTCAGCTAATCCAACCAATCTGACAACATGCTGGCAGAGACTGACCACATCACTGGAACTCCATCTCCTACTATTTGCAAACTTTGTTTGGGTTTTTTGACGTCACACAGTGTGAACACCAAGGGTTGTGAAAAGGTGCCGACGGTTTTCAGTCCTTCTCAGAAAACACTAATAACTATTCGCAGATCTATTGCAAAAGGAAATAGTTTCCTCTCAGTTCTTTCAGTCAAGACCCCAAGTGTTGGTCCCCCACCAAAGTCCAATTGTCAACCAAATGAGCCAACTGGTCAGCGGATAATCATGTTAATCCTGGCTGTTTTCTACCTTCACCGACAAAAAGTATATGCCTGTGTGATACGAGTCTCTCTTTATACACTTCTTGATTACATGTACTTCATTCACTAGTTCTTGATTGCCTAATGTATGAAATTAACGCTTCACGAATTCGCGTTAATTTATGTTAACGTTCATTTCCTCGCTGTCAATTAAGCAGCGAGTTAATTTCTGCTTAATTACCATTATTTTTACCCCAAATCTATAACTCACTCCAGACATTCTTGACATCTAGCCAAACAAATTTTATTCGCGCCAATCTTTCATATTTATAGTAAATCGATCGTTTTCTGTACTTCAATTGCATTTTGCTGGTGTTCGCTGTCTGAAGAATAGTTCTCAACGTCTGCTTCTTGAATTTCGGTATTATGGACATTGTGAAGAACGCTCAAAGTAGCCAAATTCCTTTGTTTAATCCATACGTTTAGGGACAATTGCACGATAATTGTTTGTATTTTAAAGTTTTGCAGTTAATGTTAAAATAAATTTGTTCCTGTTCTCAACGAATTCGGTTTTCTTGGGGGAGCGGAAGGGTGTGTGTGTGTGTGTGTGGAGGGGGGGGGGGGGGTTGGGGTTGGTGTAGCAGAAG